>NW_021681139.1:0-140 GCF_001412515.2 Diachasma alloeum
AATCTTTGTAACAAAAAAATATAAACTGCCATGAAAATCATGGGCCAGTCAGAATAATGATTGTTTTGCAGCGCACAGTAAGTCCCGGTAATTAAAAATTCACTTCTCCCCTCCTAATTCAGATTAAGGGATGAAAAAAG
>NW_021681139.1:349-837 GCF_001412515.2 Diachasma alloeum
AATTAAAAATTCACCTCTCCCCTCCTAATTGAGATTAAGGGATGAAAAAAGGGCAGTTTGGCGGAGAATTAAATTTCCCAACAACTAACCCTCTTTCATCCCTTAATCTCTGTAACAAAAAAATATAAACTGCCATGAAACTCAGGGGCCAGTAAGAAAAATAATTCTTTCGCGGCGCACACTGACTTTTCACCATTCGCCCGTGAATTAAAAATTCACCTCTCCCCTCCTAATTGAGATTAAGGGATGAAAAAAGGGCAGTTTGGCGGAGAATTAAATTTCCCAACAACTAACCCTCTTTCATCCTTTAATCTCTGTAACAAAAAAATATAAACTACCATGAAAGTCATGGGCCAGTGAGAAAAATAATAGTTTCGCGGCGCACAGTGGCTCACGGTAATTAAAAATTCACCTCTCCCCTCCTAATTGAGAGTAAGGAATGAAAAAAAGGCAATTCGATGGAGAATTAAATTCTCCATTAATTAACC
>NW_021681139.1:915-2330 GCF_001412515.2 Diachasma alloeum
GGCAATTCGACGGAGAATTAAATTCCCCATCAATTAACTCTCTTTCACCCCTTAATCTCTGTAACAAAAAAATTTTAACTGCCATAAAAATCATGAGCCAGTGAGTAAAATGATTGTTTTGCGGCGCACAGTGGCTCTCGGTAATTAAAAATTCACCTCTCCCCCCCTAATTGAGATTAAGGAATGAAATAAAGGCGGTTCGACGGAGAATTAAATTCTCCATTATATAACCCTCTTTCAGCCCTTAATCTCTGTAACAAAAAAATATAAACTGCCATGAAACTCAGGGGCCAGTAAGAAAAATAATTCTTTCGCGGCGCACACTGACTTTTCACCATTCGCCCGCGAATTAAAAATTCACCTCTCCCCTCCTAATTGAGATTAAGGGATGAAAAAACGGCAGTTCGACGGAGAATTAAATTCCCCATCAATTAACCCTCTTTCATCCCTTAATCTCTGTAACAAAAAAATAAAAACTGCCATGAAAGTCATGGGCCAGTGAGAAAAATAATAGTTTCGCGGCGCACAGTGACTCCCGGTAATTAAAAATTCACCTCTTCCCTCCTAATTAAGATTAAGGGATGAAAAAATGATAGTTCGACGGAGAATCAAATTCCCCATCAACTAACCCTCTTTCACCCCTTAATCTCTGCAACAAAAAAATATTAACTGCCATGAAACTCACGGGCCAGTGAGAAAAATGATTGTTTTGCTGTGCACAGCGACTCCCGGTAATTAAAAATTCACCTCTTCCCTCCTAATTAAGATTAAGGGATGAAAAAACGGCAGTTCGACGGAGAATTAAATTCCTCACCAATAAACCCTCTTTCATCCCTTAATCTCTGTAACAAAAAAATATAAACTGCCAAGAAAGTCAGGGGCCAGTGAGAAAAATAATTTTCTTCTCGGCGCACAGTGACTTTTCACCTTTCGCTCGCGAATTAAAAATGCACTTCTCCTTTCCTAATTGAGATTACGGGATGAAAAAGAGCTTGTTCGACTGAGAATTAAATTCCTCATCAACTGCCCTTTCTTCATCCCTTAATCTCAATTAGGAGGGGAGAGGTGAATTTTTAATTACCGGGAGTCACTGTGCGCCGCGAAACTATTATTTTTCTCACTGGCCCCTGACTTTCTTGGCAGTTTATATTTTTTTGTTACAGAGATTAAGGGATGAAAGAGGGTTAATTGATGGGGAATTTAATTCTCCGTCGAGATGCCCTTTGTTCATCCCTTAATCTCAATTAGGAGGGGAGAGGTGAATTTTTAATTACCGGGAGTCACTGTGCGCCGCGAAACTATTATTTTTCTCACTGGCCCCTGACTTTCTTGGCAGTTTATATTTTTTTGTTACAGAGATTAAGGGATGAAAGAGGGTTAATTGATGGGGAATTTAATTCTCCGTCGAGATGCCC
>NW_021681139.1:2618-3257 GCF_001412515.2 Diachasma alloeum
GAGGGGAGAGGTGAATTTTTAATTCGGGGGCGAATGGTGAAAAGTCAGTGTGCGCTGCAAAAGAATTATTTTTCTCACTGGCCCCTGACTTTCTTGGCAGTTTATATTTTTTTGTTACAAAGATTAAGGGATGAAAAAGGGTTATATAATGGAGAATTTAATTCTCCGTCGAACTGTCCTTTTTTCATCCCTTAATCTCAATTAGGAGGGGAGTGGTGAATTTTTAATTCGGTGGCGAATGGTCAAAAGTCAGTGTGCGCTGCAAAAGAATTATTTTTCTCACTGGCCCCTGACTTTCTTGGCAGTTTATATTTTTTTGTTACAAAGATTAAGGGGTGAAAGAGGGTTAATTGATGAGGAATTTAATTCTCTGTCGAACTGTCATTTTTTCATCCCTTAATCTCAATTAGGAGGGGAGTGGTGAATTTTTAATTCGGTGGCGAATGGTCAAAAGTCAGTGTGCGCTGCAAAAGAATTATTTTTCTCACTGGCCCCTGACTTTCTTGGCAGTTTATATTTTTTTGTTACAAAGATTAAGGGGTGAAAGAGGGTTAATTGATGAGGAATTTAATTCTCTGTCGAACTGCCATTTTTTCATCCCTTAATCTCAATTAGGAGGGGAGAGGTGAATTTTTAATT
>NW_021681139.1:3483-4241 GCF_001412515.2 Diachasma alloeum
GAGAGAGAGCGAACGGCTGACGAAAAACCTCAAATGATTCTTTTTCTCGCATTCTGTTCGTGATGTTCCACAGGCCCGCGCGCACATGCGCAAATGGTCGCAACAATGCTGTTGTGAGTGGGAGCGAGACGGAGACTTCTCTCTCGCACAAAAGGTTCTCATTCCCGGCGCCGGATTTAGGGGTTGGAGCTAGAAAATTGCGTTTAACTTTGAATCCATAGGAGATTCGCGGGTACAATCAAGATAAAATTTGTGGTAAATGTTCTAATAAAAAATATGGAAGAAAAAAAAAAAAATTCATCGTTTCAATGTCAAGATATAAATAGCAACATATATTAAATTCGCTCTGAATAAATAAACAAGCTATTGAAAAAAAAACACTGATATTCCGAATTACAAAAAAAAATTCATTAACTTCAATTTTTTAAATGGAAAACATTTTTTTTTCCCATCTGATCTTCACGCGGCTCTGGGGGATGAACGGTTGGGAATAGGGGTAAAGTGCCCAAACATTTTTAGTGTAGAATTTTTAGCTCTACAACTTTGTATATTATGTTTTTGGACGTACAGCGCGTTATTCACGAGTCATTTCGAAAAAACGCTTTTCAGGGGTAGTTTTTTGGCTTTTTCAACCCCCACCCAAACTGGGGGAACCTTAAATATCCGCTATTAGTTTCATACGCCCAAATCACAAATTGTTTCAAAAATGGAGCCTGATTAGCAAACATTCGTATGTTAGACCTTCGTTCATTGGACTA
>NW_021681139.1:6199-14533 GCF_001412515.2 Diachasma alloeum
AATGCCGGGATTTTTTTTCACTCTGGATTAATTTTTTAAAGATTCAAATTGATACTTGATTCATTCACATCGTTTCATTTCATCGGAAGATATTTCCGATTGGAGACAATTTTTGATGGTCACTGAAGGAGGCAAACCATTCATCTAAATCTCGCAATAATCTGCGAAAAATCTTATTCATTAATCTATTATTGAATTAATCCCATTATGTGTAGATCGCTGGAGAACAACGAAAACGTTCCAACCGTTTCAAACGAGTTGGAATGTTTTCTCTCTCCTTCTTCTCCATTTTCTTTCTCACTCGACTCATTAATTTTGGTGGAGGACGGGCACGTGACAGCGCGACGGAGACGACAATGAGTGGGAGCGAGCGCGATACATATTCCTTTCTCACTCAGGGGGGGAATAAATATATATAATCGAACATTACTATAGTAAAAAAAAAAACAAAATCTGCACAATTATTCAATAGAATCACTGGAAAACTATAGAGTTTTCCAGCGACAGCGCTGGGATTTTCTATGAATTTTTTTACCTACGTGTCAATGATAAATATGTCGAGAAAAAGGAAAAGACTTTTAGATCATCAGATTGTGCATTCATTATACTATTGATTATAATATGTTCGATTTTACATTCCTGACAATTATTACAAAATGCGAGGAGCTACCGTATTGAGAACCCCTTTCCGGTTATCGACAAATTTATGCTCGGGCCCTATCATACCAACAGTTCCGTACGCTCCATCGTAGTCCATGCGCCACCGCTATGATTTTTTTTGTTGAACACTTTACATTGGCCCTGTTCATCTCCCCTATAATCTCTGCTGTCTGTGTGCAGCCCAATATCCGCCATTCATAGGTGGCGTTTTGATATTTAGCGTTTCCAATACTCTGTCCCCGCTATTGAAGCCGCCGAGCGCGGCGCTAGTAGTTGTCTGATTCCCCGTCCCCTTACCCCTGCACCGCTCACGCCATCAAGTTCGAGTTCAAATAGTAATCAGCTGACGAAGCCAGTAAAATAGTGTATTCTCAACATTCGCAAGTATTTATTATCTGTGCGGTAAAGTTTGCTTTCTACGAGTGCCTCAGTTATATCTGTGTTCTTAAATTGAACGTCTCAGCGTCAAATTAAGACAGTATAAGTAAGTAAAGAAATTGAAATGCTGCAGTGTGAGTGTGAAATCTGAGACAGTCTGCTTTATGTGAAGTATCATGCCTTCGTGTGCAGTTCCAAATTGTAAATCGGGATACAAAAGTAATCCTCAATCGTTTCATTTCTTTACGGTGCCAAAAAATCGAGTAGATGAGTGAAAAAAGGCTATTTGGTGGGAGAAATTAACTGCTGGACGATCCATCTGCGAAAAACACTTTTTACCAGACGAATACGTTTGGCAACGTGAGTTACGTGCTCCAAATGGAACAATTATTGGTGTGGTATGTATATTTACTGTTTTATTTGACTTGTCCTGACTCACTCAGTCGTTAATTATCACACCTTCATTGCAGTCACCTTATACAGTTCCACGATTAAAACCAGGGGTGATTCCTTCGGTATTTCCTTGGCCAAGTGGTAAAACTCCGGTAGACGCGTCCGAGGCAGATTGGAAAGAGTGGAATGCGCCGAAAAAAATTGTCAGTGAATCAGACTCGCAGCGAAATGGAGCTGTAAGTGAAACGGAGTCTTTGGATGAAGGATTGGGACCTGAGAGTCCTACTTCTTCGGCCCCTTCTCTGCCTCGTTCGCCTGCGTCTTCTCCACTGCCACCACTAGAATCAACACCAGCGACAGCTTCACCAACATCACCAGCAGTAACATCTCCTGCTTCAGATAAATCAAACCTTGCGATTGAAGGAAGCGAATCGACAGCGATTTTCCAGGAACAAATTGAAACAGATTTTGACATTTCATCACCGTGGGTGAAGGGAATCACTAAGGACCTAGCGGGAAGAAATGTAATGCATTTTTCTCTCATGAAAATGGCGAAAATTGCAGAGATGGTTACGCCGGTAATAGTACACAAATCAATCGTTGAGATTGGTCACTAGAAAACGTATTTGATCACGACTATACAGAGCCAGAAATTAAGAATTGTATGTTGTACTACATGACTGCTAACTTGACGAACCAAATAATGAATACTGTGACGTGTGTCGTTTGTAAAAAAGCTTTACTTTGTGATGAATTAGCCCCTATCCTCCCCGAAGCAATGTTTTCCGATGAATTGATGAAAGGTCCTCTAACTCATCCAAACCAACGAATGCACAAGTTTGTTACGTATTTAGAGGAAAGACTTATGTTTCACGGCGCTTCTGCTACTATCTTTGACGATATTCTTGATGATGTGTACAAATATCCTCACCTCTCTTTTCCTTGTCAAATTCATGCGACTGACATTTTGTACAATTTAATTCGAACCTTTGTTGTGAAACGCATGCAAGATTTTTGTAATAATTTCAATCTGGAGCAAAAAAAAATTGACCAACAGAAAAGAAAAATGTCGAAGTTCGCTAAAACGTAACCTGTATAATATGCAAATAAAGAAAAAAATGTAAATTGTTTATCTACATTCCAATTTTTTTATAAATATATTATTTTTCCGAATCATTGTCCGATCGAATTTATTTACTTCCTATGTCACAATTCAATACCGTCGTATTTCTTTGGATTGTCGCAATTAAATGTACTTGTGTGCTGCACGCGTTTGAATAAGCTATATAGCGCGCGTTTCGGTGAGAGCAGGGAACTACTAGCGCCGCACCGCGGGCGGCTTCAATAGCGGGGACACGAGTTTGGTTAAGTAGCAGGGGGCTGCCCTCATCTCCTTTAGTCTCCCACCACTGGCAGTTTTTTGCTGGAGGGAACGTTATGAAATTAATATTTTAAGTCAAAATAATTAGCCCCGTATAAAATTACATGTACAATGCGAAGAAAATTAAAAAAATGCAAATATATTCTTGGCTTTTCATGTACTATTTCTTTAATAGTCAATGGCCCGCTCACTCTTTCATTAATGGGGTGATTTTTATCTTATAATAGGTGAATTCTTTCTTTTTTTACTGGAAATAATTACCAAGATTGAGAGTGAAATCACTGCTCAATATAATAGCATTGAAAATAAAATGAAAATGCATTTTTGTCCAATGTTGAACAATATTTATTTTTCGCGCGAAAATATCTCGCGAATGTTGTTTGTTTATGTCTGTTCCAAAACGTATTCCAATAGATCTGAACAGTCTGCGCGAGTTGATTCATGTAAAATGATTAAATCGTGTGCAATTATGAATTGCAAAGCATCTTCTAAGGATAATTATCGTTTTTTCTCCCTTCCCAGTGTGAAAAAAATTGAGAAGCGACGACAATGGCTGGAAAAAAGCGGTGATTTGCTATCGAGTGATCAAGTGTCAAAGATGGGTTGTTATTTGTGTGAGGTGCGTAAGTGAATAGTTGGGACTTTTTTTTTCTTTTGTGGATCTTGAAACCCCTTGTACCTCATTTATTTCACCCCTCGTGACCATTATGACCCTCGTATCTTTTTCAAAACTTGTTCATAGAAGAAAACTTTAAATAACATAGTTCAAACTGGGATCCTCATTATCGTAATCCCATCCCTCCAAATTCTTCCCCATTAAGCTTCACTGAAGAGAAGAGGAATAATTAATAAAATGGACTTCTGATGTTAATTATTCTTCCTTCTAATTAGTATTTCAATCGTCTAGTCGACATGACTCTCAGTCAATCTTTATCGCTCGATCCCATAGAACTATTTGGTGAGAATCATATAGTTTTCATCTCAACATTTTTTAATCCTGTTCCTCTCGATTGAACACAAAATTTTATTTTCATCACGCTGTATCGGAGAAGTAACTTTCCGACACATTGTGATGAAAAATTTTGTTCGTAACTCGTGAAAAAAGTGGTTTTTGGCTCGTGAAATTATATCACTCACCTTCGGCTCGTGTTATAAACCTCCCACTCGCCAAAAACCACTTTTTTGCACTCGTTACGAAATATACTATTTCTCTCATGAGAAAAAAAAAAAAAAATTTGACGGGGATTTGAACTCGCGACGCAAGTAAATTCTGCGTGCGGTGGGAGATCTAATCCGCGTGAGGGGAAGGGACGCAACAGCGCCGCACGCGGCTTCCGTTGGAACTTGTCCCCTGTTTCGGTGTCGGTGACAGAGATAATAGGGGAGATTGCTCAGGCTTATGGGAACTGTTCGATCAGTTTCATAGCGGTGACGCGCATGAACTAATCGAGAGGCCGTCTCTGTGGGTAAAGAAATGTTCATCTATTACCATGGAAACAGTCGATAATAGGGATGCGTTCCCAATCTTAAATCCAACATGAAACCTCCTTTGCATTCACTCATCCGCTTGATTATCCCATTTTCGTTCATACAACTTCTTATTGTCTTAATTTGTAAATTAGTTGATCATAAAGGAGAGGGAGAGAAGGAATTATGAAGTCTTGAGCGAAAGAGGATCATTTATTTGAATTTCTATACAACTAGATCTTTAATAAAAAAAAAAATACGAGCAATTCATCTTATTCACATTTATTACATATTTTGTCAGTGATACAAAGGTAATGAATGAATTTCAAATTATTTTGATGAGAAATATATTCAATATTTGTGAGAGATTATATCTCAACAAATCTCATACACATAATGGGATTAAATCAATAATAATAGATTAACGAATGAGACTTTTCGCAGATTATTGCGAGATTTAAATGAATGGTTTGCATTCTTCAGTGACCATAAAAAATTGTCTCCAATCGACAATATCTCCCGATGGAATGGAACGATGTGAATGAATCAATTGATACTTAAGTATCAATTTGAATCTTTAAAAAATTAATCGAGAGTGAAAAAAAATCAGGGAATTTAACTCTGCCATTATGGAGTTTTTGACGAGTGAAGTTTATTCACTGTCCTCTGACATTTCTCTATTGTCTGTATTTACCGAGAAAAAAAAACGTTGTTCCTAGGAATCGATGTGTCTTTTTTAGGCAGCTGCATTTCTGAAATGCAATGAGCAAGCAATGTTAAAATTAAGTCATTTTGTAAAAAATTTCTAGTGACATGATCCTGAAAATCAAAGGAATGTCTTGAAATCAGGAATGATGTCTGTAAGTTTCAGTAATATTTTCGCAGAAATTCCGGGAACTTATTGGGAATTTTTATAGCGTTGCCGTAATACGGAAATTTCAAGGAATTTCGTCATTGCAAATTAAAAATTTCTATAAATTTCAGTCCAATTATATGTGTACGTCCACGTGAAAAGGGCCCACTTTGTCGCATCTAATTTCCGAGATATTCACGTTTTTCTCTCCTCTCCATTTATCCCAAAGTTAAATTGATTTTTTGATCTTCTATACGGACGTCACACGGAGAAAAATAAATCGGTAAAAGTCTTGTGATCGCAAGGAGTTTCCCGAAGATCCCCATTTTTCATGCACGAAGAACAATGAAGCTTTTTGGAATCTTCGGGAAATTCTATTCTATCCTACTCAAGTAGGAGCGGAGGAATGAATTTTCAAAAGTGCGGACTAACCGGAGGGGCTCCTCCGATAGGGAAATTCATTTCTCCCCCCCCCAATTACGATGAAAGAATGAAAGCAATATCTATCGATGGAGAATTATATTCTCAATAAATTACAGCGGTTTCATTGCTTAATCTTTATTAGGAGAGGAGGAATGAATTTTCAAAGCGTGCAGTAACTCCGGACAAGTTCTTCTCATTCAAAAATCAATTTCTCGCCTCCCTAATTGAGATGAAGGAATGAAACCAAAGCTTACCGATTGAGAATTATATTTTTATTAAATGACATCGGTGTCATTTCTTAATCTCAGATAGGAACGGAGGAATAAATTTTCAAAAGCGCGGAGAAACCTCGAACGGTGAGCCCGGAGGGGCTCCCCCGATTGGAAAATTCATTTCTCCCCCCCCCCCTAATTGAGAGAAGGGAATGAAACCGACGCCGATCGATCGAGAATTAAATTCTCAATGAATGACAGCGGTTTTATTCCTTAATCTCACGTAGGAGCGGAGGAATGAATTTTCAAAAGCGCAGAGTAACCCCGAACGGCTCTTCGGAGGGCCTCCCCCAATTGGAAAAGTCATTTCTCCCCCCCTAATTACGATGAAAGAATGAAAGCAATATCGATCGATGGAGAATTATGTTCTAAATAAATGACAGCGGTTTCATTGCTTAATTTCTATTAGGAGAGGAGGAATGAATTTTAAAATCGTGCAGTAACTCCGGACAAGTTCTTCTCATTCAAAAATTAATTTCTCCCCTCCCTAATTGAGATGTAGAAATGAAACCAAAGCCTACCGATCGACCATTGTATTTTTAATAAATGACATCGGTTTCATTTCTTAATCTCCGTTAGGAGCGGAGGAATGAATTTTCAAAAGCGCGGAGAAACCCCGAACGGCTCTCCGACGTCGAGTGAGCTCGGAGGGACTCCCCCGATTGGAAAATTCATTTCTCCCACCCTAATTGAGATGAAGGATTGAAGCCGATGCCGATCGATCGAGAATTAAATTCTCAATAAATGACAACGGTTTCATTCCTTAATCTCAAGTAGGAGCGGAGGAATGAATTTTCGAATGCGCGGAGAAATCCCGAATGGCTCTCCGGCGTCGAGTGAGTCCGGAGGGATTCCCCTGATTGGAAGATTCATTTCTCCCCCCCCCCCTAATTGCGGAGAGGGAACGGAAGCAACATCTATCGATCGAGAATAATATTCTCAATAAATGACAGTGGTTTCATTTCTTAATCTCTATTAGGAGAGGAGGAATGAATTTTCAAAGCGCGCAGTAACTCCGAACAAGTTCTTCTCATTCAAAAATTAATTTCTCCCCTCCCTAATTGAGATGAAGTAATGAAACCAAAGCTTACCGATTGAGAATTATATTTTTAATAAATGACATCGGTGTCATTTCTTAATCTCAGTTAGGAACGGAGGAATGAATGTTCAAAAGCGCGGAGAAACCCCGAACGGCTTTCCGACGTCGAGTGAGCCCGGAGGGGCTTTCCCGATTAGAAAATTCATTTCTCCCCCCCTAATGAAGATGAAGGAATGAAACCGATGCCGATCGATAGAGAATTAAATTCTCAATAAATGACGGCGGTTTCATTCCTTAATCTCAAGTAGGAGCGGAGGAATGAATTTTCAAATGCGCGGAGAAATCCCGAACGGATCTCCGACTAGTCCAATGAACGTCGGTCTAACATACGAATGTTTGCGATACAGGCTCCATTTTTTATGGAATTTGTGATTTGGGCGTATGAAACTAATGGCGGATATTTAAGGTTCCCCAAGTTTGTGCGGGGGTTGAAAAAGCCAAAAAACTACCCCTGAAAACAGTTTTTTCGAAATAACTCGTGAATAACGCGCTGTGCGTCCAAAAACGTACTACACAAAGTTGTAGAGATCAAAATTCTACACAAAAAATGTTGAGGGCACTTTACCCCTATTCGCAACCGTTCATCCCCCAGAGCCGCGTGAAGATCAGATGGGAAAAAAAAATGTTTTCCATTAAAAAAATTGAAGTTGATGAATTTTTTTTTTTTTATTTCGGAATATCAGTGTTTTTTTTTCAATAGCTTGTTTATTTATTCAGAGCGAATCTAATATATGTTGCTATTTATATCTTGACATTGAATCAATGAATTTCTTTTGTTTTTTCATATTTTTTATTAGAAAATTTACCACAAATTTTGTCTTGATCGTACCCGCGAATCTCCTATGGATTCAAAGTTGAACGCAATTTTCTAGCTCCAATCCCTAAATCCGGCGCCGTGAATGAGAACCTTTTGTGCGAGAGAGAAGTCTCCGTCTCACCCCCACTCCCTACAGTATTGTTCAGACTATTTGCGCATGCGCGCACGGGCCTGTGGATCGTCACGGACTGGATGCGAGAAAAAGAATCATTTGAGGTTTTTCGTCAGCCGTTCGCTCTCTCTCCCAATCACTCTCTCTCTCTCTCTCGGATGAAAAAAAGGCTGTTTGACGGAGAACTAAATTACCTATCAATTAACCCTCTTTCATCCCTTAATCTCTGTAATAAATGGAAGAAACTGTCATGAAAATCACAACGCAGTAAGAAAAATAATTGTCTCGCGGCGCACAGTGACTCCCGGTAATTAAAAATTCACCTCTCCCCTCCTAATTGAGATTAAGGGATGAAAAAAAGGCAGTTCGACGGAGAATTAAATTCCTCACCAATAAACCCTCTTTCATCCCTTAATCTCTGTAACAAAGAAATATAAACTGCCATGAAACTCAGGGGCCAGTAAGAAAAATAATACCTT
>NW_021681139.1:14743-15975 GCF_001412515.2 Diachasma alloeum
GTGAAAAGTCACCGTGCGCCGCGAAACAATGATTTTTCTTACTGGCCCATGAGTTTGATGGCAGTTTTTATTGTTAAATTTCAAATTTTTTTCTTCTCGTATACCCTTTCGTGTTTTTACGAGTTGTTCCCTTCGCACCCCTCTCAACCCCCTGTACCGCATTTGCCGAAGGGAGGGAAAATCTCATTCGAGGGAAAAACCTGCCCTGGTACAGTCGTCCTTTTTGACGGGACTACCGCTCGGCAGTGAAACTGTGAGATTAGAGCACTATAAATTTTGACTGCCGGTGCCGGGAAGCGAACCCGGATCATTGGCATACGAGTCTAGCACTCTAACCGCACGGCCACTACCGTCGGTAGTTTTTATTGTTTTGTTACAGAGGTTAAGAGATGACAGAGAGTTACCTGATGGGTAATTTAATTCTCCGTCGAACCGCCCTTTTTTCATCCCTTAATCTCAATTAGGAGGGGAGAGGTGAATTTTTAATTCGCGGGCGAATGGTGAAAAGTCAGTGTGCGCCGCGAAAGAATTATTTTTCTTACTGGCCCCTGAGTTTCATGGCAGTTTAAATTTTTTTGTTACAGAGATTAAGGAATGAAAGAGGGTTTATTGGTAAGGAATTTAATTCTCCGTCGAACTGCCTTTTTTTCATACCTTAACCTCAATTAGGAAGGGAGAGGTGAATTTCTAATTACCGTGAGCCACTGTGCGCCGCGAAACTATTATTTTTCTCACTGGCCCATGATTTTCATAGCAGTTTTTATTTTTTCGTTACAGTGATTAAGGGATGAAAGAGGGATTATTGATGGGGAATTTAATTCTCCATCGAACTGCCGTTTTTTCATCCCTTAATCTCAATTAGGAGGGCAGAAGCGAATTTTTAATTCGCAGACGAATACTGGAAAGTCAGTGTGCGCTGCCAAAGAATGATTTTTCTTCCTGGCCCCTGAGTTTTATGGCAGTTTATATTTTTTGTTTCAAAGTTTAAGGGATGAAAGAGGGATTATTGATGGGGAATTTAATTCTCCGTCGAACTGCCATGTTTTCATCCCTTAATCTCAATTAGGAGGGGAGAGGTGAATTTTTAATTCGCAGACGAATACTGGAAAGTCAGTGTGCGCTGCCAAAGAATGATTTTTCTTACTGGCCCCTGAGTTTTATGGCAGTTTATATTTTTTGTTACAAAGTTTAAGGGATGAAAGAGGGTTAATTAATGGAGAATTTAATTCTCC
>NW_021681139.1:16208-16745 GCF_001412515.2 Diachasma alloeum
TGAATTTTTAATTCGCGGGCGAATGGTGAAAAGTCACTGTGCGCCGCGAAAGAAATATTTTTCTTATTGGCCCCTGAGTTTCATGGGAGTTTATATTTTTTTGTTACAGATATTAAGGGATGAAAGAGGGTTTATTGGTGAGGAATTTCATTCTCCGTCGAACTGCCGTTTTTTCATCCCTTAATCTCAATTAGGAGGGGAGAGGTGAATTTTTAATTCGCGGGCGAATAGCGATAAGTCAGGGTGCGCTGCCAAAGAATTAGTTTTCTTACTGGCCCCTGAGTTTCATGGCAGTTTTTATTTTTTTGTTACAGAAAGTGAGGGATGAAAGAGGGTTTATTGGTGGGGAACTTAATTCTCCGTCGAACTGCCGTTTTTCATCCCTTAATCGCAATTAGGAGCGGAGAGGTGAATTTTTAATTACCGGGAATCACTGTGCGCCGCGAGACAATTATTTTTCTTACTGCGTTGTGATTTTCATGACAGTTTCTTCCATTTATTACAGAGATTAAGGGATGAAAGAGGGTTAATTGATAG
>NW_021681139.1:19414-19529 GCF_001412515.2 Diachasma alloeum
TTGTATAGAAATTCAAATAAATGATCCTCTTTCGCTCAAGACTTCATAATTACCTCTCTCCCTCTCCTTTATGATCAACTAATTTACAAATTAAGACAATAAGAAGTTGTATGAA
>NW_021681139.1:19634-21474 GCF_001412515.2 Diachasma alloeum
TAACATTGCTTGCTCATTGCATTTCAGAAATGCAGCTGCCTAAAAAAGACACATCGATTCCTAGGAACAACGTTTTTTTTTCTCGGTAAATACAGACAATAGAGAAATGTCAGAGTACAGTGAATAAACTTCACTCGTCAAAAACTCCATAATGGCAGAGTTAAATTCCCTGATTTTTTTTCACTCTCGATTAATTTTTTAAAGATTCAAATTGATACTTAAGTATCAATTGATTCATTCACATCGTTCCATTCCATCGGGAGATATTGTCGATTGGAGACAATTTTTTATGGTCACTGAAGAATGCAAACCATTCATTTAAATCTCGCAATAATCTGCGAAAAGTCTCATTCGTTAATCTATTATTATTGATTTAATCCCATTATGTGTATGAGATTTGTTGAGATATAATCTCTCACAAACATTGAATATATTTCTCATCAAAATAATTTGAAATTCATTCATTACCTTTGTATCACTGACAAAATATGTAATAAATGTGAATAAGATGAATTGCTCGTTTTTTTTTTTTTATTAAAGATCTAGTTGTATAGAAATTCAAATAAATGATCCTCTTTCGCTCAAGACTTCATAATTCCTTCTCTCCCTCTCCTTTATGATCAACTAATTTACAAATTAAGACAATAAGAAGTTGTATGAACGAAAATGGGATAATCAAGCGGATGAGTGAATGCAAAGGAGGTTTTATGTTGGATTTGAGATTGGGAACGCATCCCTGTTATCGACTGTTTCCATGGTAATAGATGAAAATTTCTTTACCCACAGAGACGGCCTCTCGATTAGTTCATGCGCGCCACCGCTATTAAACTCTGATCGAACAGTTCCCATAAGCCTGAGTAATCTCCCCTATTATCTCTGACCATACCTCCCTGTATCATACCTTACAGCTGCTGTGCGACTCTAATGCCATCTATAACGTCGAGGAGACCAATCCTTTCATACGTCGAGTTTACGGAGTTCGGCCTCCTTCCCTCTATTCTTCACGCTTATAATCTCTGTGCTTTTGTGCATCACTCTGTGAAATTTCTTTACCGATAATTTTGTTGGTTAAGGAGAGTGACGAAGTAGTTATCAGCAACCACAGCCGATGGAGAAGGTTTCTAGGGATAACTACCGTCGATAAAATAGATCACATAACGATGATTATTTGTTTTTTATTTTCGACACCCTGGAAATCCAGGAGCCACGTTACGGCCACTGTATTTGCGTGGCTGTTGCGTGGCTATTAGGATTGTCATTTTCTGGTGCTTAAAAGGGGGAAATGATATCTGAAAACACAATAAAAGTGGATAGACGAATTATTAGTTGATATTTGCACTGTTTATAACACTGTTTTCTATTAATTGATTGAAATTAATATGAGTGTATATAATGATAATACAAGTCCCGTAGGGGGAATGCCGGGAGATGGCGCCAGCGTCGAAATCCCAACGGGGTCGGTCAAGTCGACAGCCAAAGAGGATAGACCTGAGCAGCGGCCCGGATCGAGGGGTTTGACTGACTCCAAAAATGTTAGTTGGTACCCCACGGGAAAGGCGGCGTCCCGGTCGAATTGTCGGTAAATGTGAGTCGGGTGCGTGAGTAACTCGGCACTAGCAGTCCCGCTGCGACAGGGATAGGTTCGGAGGGACGTTTTCGTCCTCCTTGTACTCAATGTGTACTTTATGTTTTTCAGTTGATTTATTCAGCGCCGTGACTTTCGTCGCAATATTAATTTATTTATTGCAGAGATTAAGGGATGAAACGGGGGTTGATGGATAGGGAATTTAATTCTCTATTCAACAGTCTTTGTTTCATTTCTTAATATTAATTAGTCGGC
>NW_021681140.1:0-5184 GCF_001412515.2 Diachasma alloeum
CCAACTAACTTTTTTGGAGTCAGTCAAACCTCCCGATCCGGGCCTCTACACAGGTCTATCCTCTTTGGTGTAGGCAATCTAGCATTTAGGTGACACTTTTAATCGTCCGTCCATGAAAAAATAACCATTAGATAGATGAAAATCCCCTGAACAACATATCAAATTGTTCAATGACAGATTGATGTACTACATATTAAAAATAATTAAAAACAATTGGAATTTTCAGGCGAACGCCAAAAATCCGTGTAGATTCAATTAAATTGAACCGATCATTGAGAAAAAAATACCAGTGTGTAGGGCCGAAAATTCTCTACGAAAATGAGTTAGGAACCAATATTGCAGGTGCACTTGTTCTCCCGTAATAAATTATTTAGTATTTTTTACGTGACATCTCGTAAAATGATCAGCTGATTCAATGAGGCCCAGACCCGTATGCGCGCGCACTCCCCTCAAAGTAGCGGTATGCGCAGTAGATTTCAATTGATAAGAAAGCCGGAAAAAAATACAGGAGTAAATGACACAATTAAAAAGAAGAAGTGTCACAAGATTATTAGGG
This sequence comes from Diachasma alloeum, assembly GCF_001412515.2. NCBI lineage: Eukaryota > Metazoa > Arthropoda > Insecta > Hymenoptera > Braconidae > Diachasma > Diachasma alloeum. The sequence goes on from NW_021681140.1 coordinate 557, forward strand.
CTAATAACATTTTGATTGTCTTAAATAAAAATAAGAATACTTATTATATGTATAGGCGAGGATGGGGCAAAACGGTCCCCCTTCAATCGTCAATATTTTCCGATTCAATGATCCGATTGGGATGAGTTAGAGCTCGTTTTGAAGAATGAAAAATTATCTTCAAAATGAAGTTGAAACTGGGAATTTTCACAATGTCATTCACAACTTATTGACAATTGAAGGGGGGCCGTTTTGCCCCACCCTTCCCTATAATTAATTATGTACATAGATGAAAGTGGGTTATCAATTCCTGCATCCATTAAATAATTATAAACCGATTAATAACTTCATTTCATTCATAACATACGTATTTGAGTCTTCTCTACATTAGCATTCGATTATATTTCGGAATTAAACAATAGAAATAAGCAATTATTGACTGAGAAAACTTTATCAAACACTTTTGGCAAAGTCTTGTCGGTCAATATTGTTAATATTTTATTGTTGTTAATATTGTTTCATTCCTAAATATAACAAAATATTACTACAGAGGACGCTCAAATTAATTTTATGAATAAAATGAATTCATCAACCAACTTGTAATTTTTTAATGGGTACAAAAATTGAATACTCCCTTTCGTTTATTTATTTAATTAATTTTATACGTATAAGAAGTACTGTTATTTTTATTCATGACAATCAAAATTGCCCGAAGACCTGTAAACGGCAGTTGTCCGAGATTTTCCATATATTTTTGGGAGCAACAGGTGATCGATTAGAAAAAAGTTCTGAAAATATTGTCTTTGGAAAGCAACGAAAAAATGGAAATTTTTGTTTTAATTTTTGTTTTTATACATGGAAATATAAGAATAATTTTCAGATTATTGAATAGAGTAGGAAACGTTTAAATTCGAAAAATGAGTATATCTATCTTCCTAATTGGCCGAAAAATTGTATAAATTGTATAAGGTAAAGTAGAATAAATTCCAAAAACTGGTTGTGTCCCATTATGGAAATCATCATGAGGAGGGCGACCTAATTGCCCTTTCATTGTTATCAGTTTCCACTACAAAGCGGCGTTGGTAGTAAACTGTCTAGCCACAGTGTACTTTAGGCACCTACATTTTGGTGCTACTTGAAATGATTGAATTAATTGATTAAGACGAATAAATCGCAAAACCTTCACGTACGTCGTGGAATAATCAAGCACATGTATATTTGAATCGACTGCGCATACCGCTCTTGCCCTACAGATGCGCGCGCAGAAAGGGGCTGGATCTCGGGGAGGAATTCGGCAATACAAAATTAAGGTTAAAAAAACTTCTGAGAGTTGTCACGGAAGAACTATTCATCCTAGAACATCACTCCTCATATCATTTTCGTGTGGAATTAGCTCCTCTACAATGTGGTATGTGTTTTTTTCAATCGATGGAGTTTAGGCGAAACTACGAATGTTTTTGTCATTGACCCGAACGAAAACGACTCGTTTTTAATTATTTTTAATATGTAGTACATCAATCTGTTATTGAACAATTTGATATGTTGTTCAGGAAATTTTTATCTATCTAATGGTTATTTTTTCATGGACGGAGGATTAATTAGTAGGTTTGGCAATTTTTGAGTCTAATTTGACTACACTAAGAAGGAACATCGGATTTTAGCCGAAGGCCCCCCACCACTGCCGACCCCGGCATGAAATGTATCACTTCACGCGCGCCAAATTTGAGCGCAATCTTCAAATCAATTCCAGTTTTCACTGAAATCTGATGAAAGGTACTCATCATTACTCAAAATGGGAGAACAATAATAGACAAATTATACATCCATAACCTCAATATTCTTAAGGGGGACCCAGGGTAAATTTGAAAGTCTTTAGTTGATGAAAATAACTATCTAGTGACTTTTGACATATCATGAAGTACGTAAAAACTAAGAAAAATTTCATACTCAACTCATTTTACCCCGTACGTTATGCGAAATGGTGGTTTTTCATGATTTAGCTTTGAAATGCTCCTCGCACCACAATTTTCATCCGATTCAAACTTTGTTTTTACTTTTTTGTTAATTAGGAGGGGAGAGACGATTTTTTAATTAGCGGGCGAGTTGTCGGGAGTCACTGCACCGAGAAACTATTAGGTTTTTCATAGCGCCGCGACATTCGTCGCAGTTTTTATTTTTTCATTACAGAGATTAAGGAATGAAACGAGGGTTGAAGGGTGGGGAATTTAATTCTCCATCAAACAGCATTGGTTTCATTCCTTAATGTTAATTAGTAGTAGATACGATTTTTTAATTAGCGGGCGAGTTGTCGGGAGTCACTGCGCCGAGAAACCATTAGGTTTTTCATAGCGCCGCGACTTTCGTCGTAGTTTTTATTTTTTCATTACAGAGATTAAGGAATGAAACGGGTGTCGAAGGATGGGGAATTTAATTCTCCATCGAACAGCATTGGTTTCATTCCTTAATATTAATTAGGAGAAAAGAGATGATTTTTCAATTAGCGGGCGAATTAATGGGGAAGCACTCTGCGCCGAGAAACCATTAGGTTTTTCATAGCGCCGCGACTTTCGTCGCAGTTTTTATTTTTTTATTACAGAGATTAAGAGATGAAACGGGGGTTGATGGATGGGGAATTTAATTCTCCATTGAACAGTCTTTGTTTCATCCCTTAATATTAATTAGTCGGCGAATAAATCAACTGAAAAACATAAAGTAAACATTGAGTACAAGGAGGACAAAAGTACCCATCCGAACTTGTCCCTGTGACAGCGGGACTGCTACTGCCGAGTTACTCAATTTTAATGATGAACATAAGATACTTTTTTTTTGTTTTTAAACTGACAGTACATAGCCGGAGAACCCACGAGCTATTTAGCCTCCCGTATCACATCATAGGGTATAAGAAAATTCATTATTATGAATGAAATATTCACTCTTAAACAATAAGAGTGACAGATCTGGATTCTACAAACAATTTGCAATCGAATGAAAAAAAAAAATTGAAAAATAAAAATTTGTCGGCTAGATTCATGGACTATCTTGATTAATTAATTAAAAAGACTCATTGACTCTTAAACGTTAAAAAGGGGTGTACAATGACCTGCTAACGAATTACAAACGATTCGATAGGGTCATTTGTTTGAAAATAGTTTTTTGTCGGCTAATAGTATACTGCTCAAACCCCCCGTTCCGGGCCACTACTCAGGTCTATCCTCTTTGCAGGGGGGGATCACCGACATTAGTATACCCCCCTGTTTTACCAACAAAAGTGTACTCGCATTTAGTCCATGCGCCACCACTACGAAAAAATCCAGTCGAAACGTTTACATTGCCGTGGCAGATCTCCCCTATAATCTCTGTTCGATGTAGCCCATTTTCAATACGAAACATTCTGATATAAAGAGGAAAGTTCGTGCCAAATTTTAAGTTGATATGTCGATTCTTGCAAAAATGAGAGTGCTTTTGGCTGAAGGCTCTTTGGCTGAAGCCCCTCGGGCGATGGCCTATTGCAGGAAAATTACTTTTTTGAATATTTTTCTTGCAATAAATTTTCTTAAAAATTAAAAATTGAATTGAAAGAGAACTTTGTATGAACGGGTATGCATATTTTGATTGATTGAGATAGAAAACATCCAGACGAATATTTTGAAAAAAAAATATTGAAATCGGTTGAGTAGTTTTTGAGATATTTGCGAAAAACTATTTAGAAACAAATAGCGATTTCCCAAAAACGGCTGGATCGATTGCGCTGAAATGGAGCACAAAGTTAGTTATCATTAATACCTATAATCTGACAAAGCTTCAGATTTTTCGGATTATAGGATCTTATTAGAGATCAGGGAAAGGCACAAATTGTAAAAATGGGGAGAAATGTCCGTGTGAAAAGTAGTAGATTAGAGTAGGGTAAACATGTCAATTTCTGGACGAGGGTTAGTTTCTGGACGATTTCAACTCGTATTGAACATTCAATGAATAAAATGAAAATTGTACTGATTATTTCACCTTTTAATAATATTAGTCATTGTGACGAAATGAATGTTCTTTGATCTGTTTTTAACTCATGTTTACCTCCGACCTCGGCTAGTCTCGGTGAGCTCACGGGTGGTTCGCTCAATCGGAGGGATAAGTGAAGGATAGAGGGAGGGTTAACGATATTAAACCGACCGTACTAATGTGGGTAAAATAACTATATATTAACTTCCTTTTATACACGGTAGTGTTTAATGGGTCGGTATAACGCGGTACTTGACTCGACTTTGGGACCTTGACTTGACTTGGTTCTTGGTTGGCTGAAGGCCTGAGCTCAGAGATCCGCTCTGTTTTGCTCCTAATCGTACTCTGCCCTTGCAGAGTCTTTGTAAAAATGCTCAAGACTTAAAATTGCAGAGCAAGCAGTCTCACGGTCCCGAAACACTAAGACAATTAAGTGTCATCATTGACACACAACTAGAACAGTCAAACAGCTTCTTTACCGAGAAGCTGGACTCAGATGGCACCGTGAGAGTGCTGAGCTCTGCTCCTGCACGATGAGAAAGAAATCATATTTCTTTTCTCATCGTCCCACATTATAAATTTAATGTAACGTATTATTCATAATACGTCACATTGTATTCAACAAATAACCGACGTATTAATGACAATACGTCACA
>NW_021681140.1:7176-15690 GCF_001412515.2 Diachasma alloeum
TTTTTTTTCTTCTTCAGCACACGCGTATACCTTAATTATTCACTGCAATCCTTCACTTTTTTGTTAACATCACATAATTTTCACTTTTAATCCTTTGAGTCACTGTAATCCTTGTTTTTGCACTCGCTTCCCCGAATGAGTGCCCAAAAACACGTTGGGCGCCAATGTGACGAAATGAGTTTGTTTGATCCGTTTTTAACTCATGTTCACCTCCGACCTCGGCTAGTCTCGGTGAGCTCACGGGTGGTTCGCTCAATCGGAGGGATAAGTGAAGGATAGAGGGAGGGTTAACGATATTAAACCGACCGTACTAATGTGGGTAAAATAATTATATATTAACTTCCTTTTATACACGGTAGTGTTTAATGGGTCGGTATAACGCGGTACTTGACTCGACTTTGGGACCTTGACTTGACTTGGTTCTTGGTTGGCTGAAGGCCTGACCTCAGCGATCCGCTCTGTTTTGCTCCTGATCGTACTCTGCCCTTGCAGAGTCTTTGTAAAAATGCTCAAGACTTAAAATTGCAGAGCAAGCAGTCTCACGGTCCCGAAACACTAAGACAATTAAGTGTCATCATTGACACACAACTAGAACAGTCAAACAGCTTCTTTACCGAGAAGCTGGACTCAGATGGCACCGTGAGAGTGCTGAGCTCTGCTCCTGCACGATGAGAAAGAAATCATATTTCTTTTCTCATCGTCGCACATTATAAATTTAATGTAACGTATTATTCATAATACGTCACATTGCATTCAACAAATAACCGACGTATTAATGACAATACGTCACAGTCATGCATAACCATATGATCGATTGAAAGTGGCTGTAGTGGTCACGCGGGGAGGGTTTGGCTCCGGCGGGCAGCGAAGCTAAGCAGCGTTCAGTCTGCCCAGTACTTGGATGGGTGTCCGCTTAGGCACACCTAACAGCGTGGGACTACAGTCGCTAGGCACGAATGTAGGGAACCACTGTGCCCATTGAGTTAGTGTGACTAATGGACACAGTGGAATCCCTGCATTATCGGCCGGCTGCACGACTGAGGTTTTCCATGGTTTCCCTTGCAGTCCAATCCCGAATGGGGTACAATTAGGGATAAAGTAAGTCGGCCCATGGTAAAGCAGATAGGGAAGGGAACAAAATGTAAAAACCCGAGAGGGTATACATATGGAACCAAAAATTAAAGGTCATATGATCAATTATTTTGTCTATTGATTGACATTTGATAAATAAAAATATATATGGCCCAGTCGTCCAGAAATTAGGGGTTTCGGCCGCATTCAACTATTTCTTAATTCAATTATTCTTTGTTTTGTTATTTTCACTTCAAATCTTTTTTTTTGCTAATTAAGATATTCTTGAAAGAATAGAAGCCATCATATCTCCGTTTAGGTGATTCTTTTATTTTAGATCCTACCACGAAACTCGAAATTCCCTTAACCGTGCAGCAATTGGCCTGTTCACCCTACAAGGGTAAAAATTTCGTTTTCGACGAATATGAAGTTTACAGCTGGGCTGACGACAAGGTCTGGACTCACATTCGTTGAAAACCAAGTTTATGCCCGAGTGACCTATAATATTTTGTCTCGACTTATTGCACGACGTAACATAACATTTTAATGATTACGTAAATTTTTTTGCAACACATCAGATGAAATGAAATAAAGATTTTTCTTCCGATACACAATATTTAAAAAATTGGACCCTATCTAACCTTGATACTAACGGCTACATTTGGTACATATTATATTTTTTATTCCAGAACCATTAACTTTGGTGGGTTGATAAACACTTTTATCAACCTGAAGAAGTTTACTCTTTTTATTAGTTGAAAAACAACAAAAATTTGTTTAATCCTTGCTGTTTTGAATAAACATTTTTAATTAACCCATTAGCTCGGAAATAAATGATTTTGATCCAGTGCTTTGAAAGACTGCTCTGTCGGAAATTTTTTAGACTGTAAGCAACGTTCACAATACTTCATTCTAAAATTATTCGCGCCTGAGACAATTGCATACTCGAGCAAGATGTCATTTTTTACATATTACAGTTTTACCCCATTTGATGCAGAAATTATCTTCATAACAAGCAATTCCTTCTGACAATGCCAAATGACCCTCCTCGGAGCAATTTTTTAGTGGAACAAAAGAGTCTGGAATGTATTATTTGAATATTTTTTAACATTACTGGTTTTTTCGATAATCAGCTGAGATATTAAGACTTTATGTTCCACTAAAGTCGTTCTTCCATTTTTATGTTGCAATGAAGTAGTTTGTTGTTCAATACCTCTAATTACTCCCATAATGAGTGGATGTGGAATGGCACTTTTAATATGCAGACTCTGTTCATAAAGTGTCTTCAATTTCTTATTGTTCTTCTGTGCTGTATACATCTGAATCTCTAGAGCGTAAATCTCTAACAACTGTGTACCTTTCTTCAAGTCATCTTCCCCATCATCAGTCTGTAAAAATTGTAATTAGATATAATATAACAATAGACAAATTTCGTGGAATTTTAAATGAATTTAAGCAAAGTTACCTGGCAACTTTGATGCAATTGTTTCAATATTTTTGCTAACTTATTAAAATCTGACCGATCAAAGTATAATTTTCCCAGCTTCGTATTTGTTTTGAACCATAATCGATCATTCTTAGCATCCTTGAGAGCATCCAGTGTGGTTTCGTAGAAGTCTTGCAATAATTCCATCTAAGGACAAAAAGAACCTGATCAAAAGTTCCATGAACTTAAAAATATGTCTTGAACCAGTAATATAATCGTAAAATCTCCGAAAACACTATGCTCGGTTCAATGAATTTGTTACAAAAATGGTATTCCACATTATGTAATATTACTCACTACTCAGATAATTCAATAATTAGCTATAAACAAGTGAAGAATTCACAAATTATTTTTATGTCATTAACCCCTCAAGGACGGGGCCCATATACGTATATATACCCAAGCAAAAACGCATGATTCTGTTCAAAACTGGATAATTCCAAAACTGTGATAGATAATCGAATTCCGCCAACGCTATTCGAAAGCTGAATAGTGTAGCTTCAATTTCTAATGCGTTTTATAATTTTTCATGCATCAGAATTTATCGAATCTCAATTAAATCAAGCGCACGTCAGGCTTCGTAACAGAAAGGCCCCTTACACGAGGGGTTAAGCCTAAAAAATCGCGATTGTAATGTCGCTTCGATTCAAATATTGTATGTCACACAGCGATGAAAGTATTACCCAACAAATGTGATTATAAGTAAGTCACATTCGTCAGATATAGCTATATTCGTCACAAGACCGAAAAAAAACTTTTTTTTCGGCCGTGTAACGAACATAATTTTTCTACACAATGTCCGTAAACGGCGTTTGATGGACACGAAGTGTCCATAAAACTTCATTTTACGGACAATGTGATGACATAATGTACTATTTTTAAATATAAGATTATCGAGATGCATTATTCTACGAAAAATTTCAAGCGACATTCTTCATAGTCCATAGACTTCTCTATCAAAGACATTCTCTAACTAACTTTGCACAAACGTTATACTCAAACGTCACACATTACTGAGATCATTGAACAAATTGAATTTTTTCCCTGTTACTAGTCAGTGATTATTTGAAGAATTAAGTAATTCTACAAAAAATGTTTGGAAACTGTTCTGGCTCTCCCCAAAATTGTCTATCAAAAAAAGGCCTTTGAAATTTTATTTTAACCGTTCTCATTACCGAGATAATTCAACAAGTAACAAGATGATTTTTCTTAGATTTTTGGTTATTCAATAAATTTCAAAAACTCTGAAAAAAAATCAAAACACGTTTTTTTATAGTAGATAAAATTTTCCGCAAAAAAAGTCTCTCGATGAATTCTTCTGAATTTTATCTGCAAAATAATTAGATAATGATGATGATGATAATGATTTGTTTTTTTTTTCTTACATTTTTCGAAGTGCTAATGTAATCCAGGATCGAGTTTATCGACTTCTCAGAGTGATTTCTCGTAACAGCACTCTTAATGTACGTCAACAATTGTTTGTACCTGGCCATCATCTCTTTGTAATTATTCTGAAAAGCAATGATAAATTATCAAAGGCATCAATTACTGATTAAATTATCAGAAGACCCTGTTAAAAAGTTTTGGCTGAAATTGCCGGTACACTTCTTGAAAATTTTCATTAAATGATAGGAATTCCAAACAATTTTAGTTAAATTTCACGGAATTCAGTCGTTGAAAATCCACAATGTGATGACAAAATCGATGGCAACCATAAATTTCCGTTCAATTAGTCTGATGTTTCATGAATGTTCATGTTTTGATTAAAACGGTCAGTAAGTCGCGTGATGCTTAATTCCTCCTGCTCATTCATTTGGGATTCCATCAAATTTCCGGTGGAATTAAAAATTTCACGATTTTTGCTTTTGAATAGAAGCTTGTGAAAATCTGGTTGTCACAGGTTCTAATTATTTTTATTTTAAACTAAAATAATTAATTAATTAAATCCTGAGTCTCCCCGGGAGTTCAAGCTCACTTCCTTTCGATAGAAACCGAGGGAGCCATTGGAAAAATTCCAACGAATTGGAATTATTATTAATTATTTGGGAATTATGCTCGAGGAGAGGAATCGTCGAGGAGAGGATTTAGAGGAGAAGAGGACGGCTCTGAGAAAAATCTCTTGGGGCCAATTGGAACTCGCTGACCACTTAGGGACGGACCTGATTCGCTGACCGAGAGGAGCCAACCTGAAGCGGGGAATTCCGACATCCGACAAGAACAGAAAATGCTGCAGTCAAGGGAAATCGTGGACGAACCTGGGGAATCATCTCCAGGATGAGAAAATCCACTACGATAATAAATTCGGAGAAATTTTTATATTGAGAATTTGAGTCAAAACTAAATTAAATATTGTAACGATTATCCAGTCCAAATGGTATTTAGTTAAGGATTTGATTTGATTAGTTTGAAGTCATTAGAGAGGGGGTAGGCCCTCTGATTGAGTATGATTTTTGGCGAACTGGCCGCGTGGCGTCAGTTCTCCCCGAGACATCGTAGAGTATATAGAGTAGCAGTTTTGAGTAGTAGAGAAATCTACATAGCAGATATATAGACTCGAGTAGCAGTTTCAAGTCAAGAGTAGAGTTGAGTTTTGAGTTGTTTTGGAGATCTGGACGATCGGGAGCAGCTGGAGCGGATTCTGGGGCACTGGACTGGATGAGTCGAGATAAGTTGTAGTCTTGAGCATTGTTAAACTTTCAAGATCGAGGCTCCAGCCCCCAACCTATTGAGAATAACTTCTGAGTTATATTAATTCCGTTGAGTAGATTTTGGGAGACCAGTGAGTCTCAGTAAATTGTTCTGCTCGTGGTAAAGATTAAATTTATTTGAATAATTTCTACTTTTCGCACTGGTAGGAGCCACTGGTCCAATGAGATATATTTTCGACACTATTGTGTATTGATTAAATTCTTGCCTTACTTTTCAAAATTATGAACTCCAATTTTTGAGATTATTTAGAATATATTGGATTTTCAAAGGTATAAATTGTGTCGCGTTGTGTTTGATTTCCAAGAATCCGAATCCCGATGAAGGGAGTATCGTCCTCCCTCCCCCTTGTAATAAAGAGTCCGGGTTGGAGATTTGTTGTCTTTTTTGAGTATTTTTTAGTGTTGAGAGGAAATTTGGGTTTGGCATTTGTCTATTTGGCCAAGGTATAGAAATAATTAAAATAGACTGGCGCCTTTTGAGTAATATTTCACGTTGGGTTGTTTTAAAAAGACTTGAGATAGTTTGTGGCGATAATTAGAGAAAATTAAAGTCATTTTGGTATTTTAGAATTTAAGATTCGTTACAAGCTTCATTATCGGTCAATATACCAATTTTATAATGTTGTGTGGAAATGATGTAGAATGTCATAGAACGTCAAAATATACATCATATTTTTAGGAAATTTCTGTATGTATGTGAGGATTTTCGGGAAATTTCTTCCAAATCCTCACAAAAAAGGGGTAAAGCAATTGTTAAAAATAAAAAATTTTATCCCATAATTGGCGATGTTAGAATGCACTCCTCTATTAAATTTCAGTAAAATTCCTCAAAAATTTTTTTACATCAATATCTCCAACACTACTACTTGATTAAATTGAATTTTTTTTACACCAAAATATTTTTCATGATAATATATATCGGAGTAAATTACAAGTTTCTAATGTGGAACTAAAAAAAGCTTGATGATAATTTGTATTTTTCATTTTTGCGATAAAATCAATATTACACGATAGCTCTCGAAAAAATCGACATAAGTTGAAATTTGATAGAATCCGTTTTTTTACATTACGAAATGAGTTTTTGGACAGACGAAATGAAATGAGTAGTTTCGGAGACATTCAACTTTCTGTAAATAAAACTGGAACTCAATATCTCCAAAATTACCAGTCAGATTTCAATTTGTTTCACTCATTATGTTTTTCTCGTGAATCGATATCAATGTCACTCTCCTGAAAATTACTCAACTGTCTATGGAATTTTAATTTTTTCCAACAGCGAATGCCAAAGAATATCCATAGAAACATACCAATTTAAAGTTAATCTTTATCATTTGTTTGAGTGCCTTAAATCCCCATTCTCCTTTGTCCCCATTCTCAAGATCAAGAACCTTTTGAAAACTTGCTAATGCCGCCTTGGGATCATCCTCCTTCAGTGCTTTGCTGTTGTAGTATTGATTCTCCAAATCAACGTCTGGTTCTGAGTTTGAATCCTCCGAGTACTCCTGGAAACAATTAATTCTGATAATTCTGATCTCAACGAGTCATCATCGTTCATTTTTCTAGATGTAACAATAATTTTTATCATTAAACATGTTGCAAGAACCTTTGAATAATCAAGTGTCATCAATTTTGTTGAAAATAAATAGGGTGAATGGACATTCTAATTTTATTGAAAATGGTCATTATTTTCAATCTCAATTTGTCAAACTCTCTAACCTCTAATTTGCCATTGCAACCGATAACCGGCAAATATCTCGGGCCCCGTAAATTTGATTCTTACCAGTCCATAATCTTCCTCTTCCTCACACATGAAATCATCCTCAGGATCAGACATATTTATGTTGTTATAAATTAATAATTTCAAGAGAAAAACAAATTATATGTACTGCTGAAACAGCAGCGGGTTTCATTCAACGTCTTCCGATGATGGGCAGGTTAACACAAGAGAGAATGGTGGAGGGTGAGCGCATGCGCACCTTGGACCATTTACGGGTTCAGGTCACCAATGTAAAGTGTTCAAAAGCAAAATTCGTAGCGGTGGCGCATGGACTACGATGGATCGTACGGAACTGTTGGTATGGTAGGGCCTGAGTATAAATTTGTCGATAACCGGAAAGGGGTTCTCAATACGGTAGCTCCTCGCATTTTGTAATAATTGTCAGGAATGTAAAATCGAACATATTATTATCAATAGTATAATTAATGCAGAATCTAATGATCTAAAAGTCTTTTCCTTTTTCTCGACATATTGATTATTGACACGTAGGTCAAAAAATTCATAGAAAATCCCAACGCTGTCGCTGGAAAACTCTATAGTCTTCCAGTGATTCTATTGAATAATTGTGCACATTTTGTTTTTTTTTACTATAGTAATGTTCGATTATATATATATTCATTCGCCCCCCTGAGTGAGAAAGGAATTAGTATCGCGCTCGCTCCCACTCATTGTCGTCTCCGTCGCGTTGGCACGTGCCAGTCCTCCGCCAAACGTAACGAGTGCGAGTGAGAAACAAAATGGAGAAGTAGGAGAGAGAAAACATTCCAACTCGTTTGAACGGTTGGAACGTTTTCGTTGTTCTCCAGCGATCTACACATAATGGGATTAATTCAATAATAATAGATTGATGAAGAAGATTNTCCAGCGATCTACACATAATGGGATTAATTCAATAATAATAGATTAATGAATAAGATTTTTCGCAAATTATTGCGAGATTTAGATGAATGGTTTGCCTCCTTCAGTGACCATAAAAAATTGTCTCCAATCGACAATATCTTCCGATGGAATGCAACGATGTGAATGAATCAAGTATCAATTTGAATCTTTAAAAAATTAATCGAGAGTGAAAAAAAAATCAGGGAATTCCACTCTGACATTTCTCTATTGTCTGTATTTACCGAGAAAAAAAAAACGTTGTTCCTAGGAATCGATGTGTCTTTTTTAGGCAGCTGCATTTCTGAAATGCAATGAGCAAATAATGTTAAAATTAAGTCATTTCGTAAAAAATTTCCAGTGACATGATCCTGAAAATCAAAGGAAAGTCTTGAATTCAGGCATGATGTCTGTAGGTTTCAGTAATATTTTCGCGGAAATTCCGGGAACACTTATTGGGAATTTTTATCGCGTTGCCGTAATACGGAAATTTCAAGGAATTTCGTCATTGCAAATTAAAAATTTCTATAAATTTCAGTCCAATTATATGTGTACGTCCACGTGAAAAGGGCCCATTTTATCGCATCTAATTTCCG
>NW_021681140.1:15856-16293 GCF_001412515.2 Diachasma alloeum
GCAACATCTATCGATCGAGAATAATATTCTCAATCAATGACAGTGGTTTCACTCCCTTAGTCTCTATTAGGAGAGGAGGAATGAATTTTCAAAACGCGCAGTAACTCCGAACAAGTTCTTCCCATTCAAAAATTAGTTTCTCCCCTCCCTAATTGAGATGAAGGAATTAAATCAAAGCGTACAGATTGAGAATTGCATTTTTAATAAATGACATCGGTTTCATCTCTTAATCTCAGTTAGAAACGGAGGAATGAATTTTCAAAAGCGCGGAGAAACCCCGAACGGCTCTCCGACGTCGAGTGAGCTCGGAGGAACTCCCCCGATTGGAAAATTCATTTCTTCCACCCTAATTGAAATGAAGGATTGAAGCCGATGCCGATCGATCGAGAATTAAGTTCTCAATAAATGACAACGATTTCATTCCTCAATCTCAAGTA
>NW_021681140.1:16590-17064 GCF_001412515.2 Diachasma alloeum
GTCGAGTGAGCCCGGAGGGGCTCTCCCGATTGGAAAATTCATTTCTCCCACCCTAATTAAGATGAAGGAATGAAACCGATGCCGATCGATAAAGAATTGAATTCTCAATAAATGATAGCGGTTTTATTACTTAAACTCAAGTAGGAGCGGAGGAATGAATTTTCAAAAGCGCGGAGAAACCCCGAATGGCTCTCCGGCGTCGAGTGAGTCCGGAGTAGTCCAATGAACGAAGGTCTAACATACGAATGTTTGCTAATCAGGCTCCATTTTTGATACAATTTGTGATTTGGGCGTATCAAACTAATGGCGAATGTTTACGGTTCCCGAAGTTTGTGCGGGGGTTGAAAAAGCCAAAAAACTACCCCTGAAAACCGTTTTTTCGAAATAACTCGTGAATAACGCGTTGTATGTCCAAAAACGTAATATATAAAGTTGTAGAGCTCAAAATTCTACACAAAAAATGTTTGGGGCACT
>NW_021681140.1:17224-17659 GCF_001412515.2 Diachasma alloeum
CCTACCCACACTCAACTGAAACCCACTGTTCTAACAGTTGAGTGTGAGTGAACACTCAACTATCGGAGACAGCAGGCGGTCTTACCGCCTGCTTTCCGCACTAGTTGCGTAATGTACTATTTCCATTTCAAAAATTGAAGTTACTGAATTTTTTTTTTGTAATTCGGAAAATCAGTGTTTTTTTTTCAATATCTTGTTTATTTATTCAGAGCGAATTTAATATATGTTGCTATTTATATCTTGACATTGAAACGATGAATTTCTTTTTTTTTCTTCCATATTTTTTATTAGAACATTTACCACAAATTTTATCTTGATTGTACCCGCGAATCTCCTATGGATTCAAAGTTAAACGCAATTTTCTAGCTCCAACCCCAAAATCCGGCGCCGGGAATGAGAAACTTTTGTGCAAGAGAGAAGTTTCCGTCTCGCTCC
>NW_021681140.1:17941-18324 GCF_001412515.2 Diachasma alloeum
TAATTAAAAATTCACCTCTCCCCTCCTAATTGAGATTAAGGGATGAAAAAGGGGCAGTTCGATGGAGAATTAAATTCTCCATTAGTTGACTTTCTTTCATCCCTTAATCTCTGTAACAAAAAAATATAAAGTGCCATGAAACTAAGGGGCCAGTAAGAAAAATAATTCTTTCGCAGAGGACCCTGACTTTTCACCATTCGCCCGCGAATTAAAAATTCATCTCTCCCCTCCTAACTGAGATTAAGNAAAAAATTGAAGTTAATGAATTTTTTTTTGTAATTCGGAATATCAGTGTTTTTTTTTCAATAGCTTGTTTATTTATTCAGAGCGAATTTAATATATGTTGCTATTTATATCTTGACTTTGAATCGATGAATTTCTTC
>NW_021681140.1:18347-19252 GCF_001412515.2 Diachasma alloeum
TTGTTTATTTATTCAGAGCGAATTTAATATATGTTGCTATTTATATCTTGACATTGAAACGATGAATTTCTTTTTTTTTCTTCCATATTTTTTATTAGAACATTTACCACAAATTTTATCTTGATTGTACCCGCGAATCTCCTATGGATTCAAAGTTAAACGCAATTTTCTAGCTCCAACCCCTAAATCCGGCGCCGGGAATGAGAACCTTTTGTGCGAGAGAGAAGTCTCCGCCTCGCTCCCACTCCCTACAGCATTGTTGCGACCACTTGCGCATGTGCGCACGGGCCTGTGGAACATCACGGACTGAATGCGAGAAAAAGAATCATTTGAGGTTTTTCGTCAGCCGTTCGCTCTATCTCCCTCTCACTCTCTCTCTCGCACTCTCTCTCTCACTCTCTCTCTCAGATGAAAAAAAGGCTGTTTGACGGAGAACTAAATTACCCATCAATTAACCCTCTTTCATCCCTTAATCTCTGTAAAAAATGGAAGAAACTGTCATGAAAATCACAGCGCAGTAAGAAAAATAATTGTTTTGCGGCGCACAGTGACTCCCGGTAATTAAAAATTCACCTCTCCCCTGCTAATTGAGATTAAGGGATGAAAAAGAGCAGTTCGACCGAGAATTAAATTCCCCATCAATTCACCTTCTTTCATCCCTTAATCTCTGTAATAAAAAAATATAAACTGCCAAGAAAGTCAGGGGCCAGTGAGAAAAATAATTCTTTTGCAGCGCACACTGACTTTTCACCATTCGCCCCCGAATTAAAAATTCACCTCTCCCCTCCTAATTGAGATTGAGGGATGAAAAAAGGGCAGTTGATGAGTAATTTAATTCTCAGTCGAACTGGCTTTATTTCATCCCTTAATCTCAATTAGGAAGGGAGAGGTGAATGTTTAATTAC
>NW_021681140.1:19262-19459 GCF_001412515.2 Diachasma alloeum
AATTGAGATTAAGGGATGAAAAAACGGCAGTTCGACGGAGAATTAAATTTGTCATCAATTAACCCTCTTTCATCCCTTAATCTCTGTAACAAAAAAAATCTAAACTGCCATGAAACTCAGAGGCCAGTAAGAAAGATAATTCTTTCGCGGCGCACACTGCCTTTTCACCATTCGCCCGCGAATTAAAAATTCACCTC
>NW_021681140.1:19652-20765 GCF_001412515.2 Diachasma alloeum
TCCCTTCCTAATTGAGATTAAGGGATGAAAAAAGGGCAGTTGATGAGGAATTTAATTCTCTGTCGAACTCGCTTTTCTTTATCCCTTAATCTTAATTAGGAGGGGAGAAGTGAATTTTTAATTCGCGGGCGAAAGGTGAAAAGTCACTGTGCGCCGAGAAGAAAATTATTTTTCTCACTGGCCCATGATTTGTGTCATAGTTTGTATTTTTTTGCTAGAGAGATTAATGGATGTAACGGCGATCGATTGATGGGGAATTTAATTGTCCGTCGAACTGCCCTTTTTTCATCCCTTAATCTCAATTAGGAGGGGCGAGGTGAATTTTTAATTTGCGGGCGAATGGTGAAAAGTCAGTGTGCGCTGCGAAACAATTATTTTTCTTACTGGCCCCTGACTTTCATGGCAGTTTTTATTTTTTTGTTACAGAGATTAAGGGATGAAAGAGGGTTAATTGATGGGGAATTTAATTCTCCTTCGAACTGCCGTTTTTTCATCCCTTAATCTCAATTAGGAGGGGCGAGGTGAATTTTTAATTTGCGGGCGAATGGTGAAAAGTCAGTGTGCGCTGCGAAACAATTATTTTTCTTACTGGCCCCTGACTTTCATGGCAGTTTTTATTTTTTTGTTACAGAGATTAATGAATGAAAGGGGGTTAATTGATGGGGAATTTAATTCTCCTTCGAACTGCCGTTTTTTCATCCCTTAATCTCAATTAGGAGGGGAGAGGACAATTTTTAATTACTGGGAGTCACTGTACGCCGGGAAACTGTTGTTTTTCTCACTGGCCCCTGACTTTCTTGGCAGTTTATATTTTTTTGTTACAGAGATTAAGGGATGAAAGAGGGTTAATTGATGGGGAATTTAATTCTCCTTCGAACTGCCGTTTTTTCATCCCTTAATCTCAATTAGGAGGGGAGAGGACAATTTTTAATTACTGGGAGTCACTGTACGCCGGGAAACTGTTGTTTTTCTCACTGGCCCCTGACTTTCTTGGCAGTTTATATTTTTTTGTTACAAAGATTAAGAGATGAAGGAGGGTTAATTAATGGAGAATCTAATTCTCCATCGAACTGTCCTTTTTTCATCCCTTAATCTCAATTAGGAGGGGAGAGG
>NW_021681140.1:23588-25779 GCF_001412515.2 Diachasma alloeum
ATAATATGTTCGATTTTACATTCCTGACAATTATTACAAAATGCGAGGAGCTACCGTATTGAGAACCCCTTTCCGGTTATCGACAAATTTACGCTCGGGCCCTACCATACCAACAGTTCCATACGCTACATCGTAGTCCATGCGCCACCGCTACGAATTTTGCTTTTGAACACTTTACATCACTGAAATGTAGTATATACTGGAACGTGCACTGCCATGCTAGGCCCGTAAGCGGAAAACGAGCCAGAGAGAGGTAGATTTTCAAGGATACCTGTCTCACTCTAGCAGGCATTGCGCATGCGTAGAACGAGCATGTACATGCGAGTTAAAAAGCTTATGTACTCTGAGTGGTGCACACTCAATTGTTGCTATTTACGTCTTGGCGATAATTGTCCTATTGTGAGAATAAAAAAATATCCTCTAATCCACGAACAGCTATTTCGTAGAAAATTGGAGGAAAAATTGTGTATTTTGATGTTGTCTTCATTGGATTTCTCATGTATTCTTCATGCATTAAAAAAATTCACAATTACAATATTCTCATTTTTTATTGCAGTATTGGGACAACTAGATATAAACAGATTCCAATTCAACTCCTCGACACACGAGGCATTTTCCTGAACTTGAGAGTCCCTGGAATTCCCTCAAAATAAAACCTATATCATTCAATTTATACTTTCTGTTTCAGGAATTATACTGGACATACCTAAATTTCAAAATCCGAATACTGATGACGATATCGACTCAGAGGATTTCGATACACCTTCAGATTGATTGAACAAATAATCTTTTGAATTGTATATTTCTTTGTATTTTTCCCATGTGGAATTATTTTAATTAAATTGTAAATGGCCCGAGTATTATTACATTGGAAAAAAATGATCAATTCTATGTTATAATGATGCAACAAAAAAAATTGAACGCCAATACTGAATTCTATACGTTCTAGAAGGTAAGAAAACTTTTTGAGCGGACGGTACGAGAGAGATAGGTATCCTTGAAAATCGCCCCTCTCTGTCAGCTCGCGTCAGGCGGATCAGTGCCCTTTCCAGTATATACTATATTTCAGTGCTTCACATTGGCCCTGCTCATCTCCCCTATAATCTCTGTTTATACAATATAGAGATCAGTGGTGGAACATCACGGACTCACTGATCTCGGGGGGGCGTGGTTTGTACTTTTACAACTCTACAGACGACACCATCTAGGGAAAGTTACCATCTAGTGAGAAACCTCGCAGAACGAGTCTACAGAACACAACTGTACAGTAAAACGAGTCTACAAAGAACAACCCCGGATTTTCATGTTCGGGTCGTCAATCGACGTCGGCATGGTAGAGATTTTAGACGGCATTCACTTATCGACCGTAATTTTAGAGAAATTTTTCCGCCAAGTGATGACGCCAAAGGGGATAGACCTGAGTAGTGGCCCGGATCGTGGGGTGTTGTCGGCAAATGTGAGTCGGNTTGTACTTTTACAACTCTACAGACGACACCATCTAGGGAATGTTACCATTTATTAGTGAGAAACCTCGCTGAACGAGTCTACAGAACACAACTGTACAGGAAAACGAGTCTACAGAGAACAACGCCGGATTTTCATGTTCGGGTCGTCAATCGACGTCGGCATGGTAGAGATTTTAGACGGCATTCACTTATCGACCGTAATTTTAGAGAAATTTTTCCGCCAAGTGATGACGCCAAAGGGGATAGACCTGAGTAGTGGCCCGGATCGTGGGGTGTTGTCGGCAAATGTGAGTCGGGTGCGTAGTAGCTCGGCAGTAGCAGTCCCGCTGTCACAGGGACAGAATCGGAGAGGTATTTTTGTCCTCCTTGTACTCAATGTTTACTTTATGTTTTTCAGTTGATTCATTCACCGACTAATTATTATTAAGGGATGAAACAAAGACTGTTCAATGCAGAATTAAATTCCCCATCCATCAACCCCCGTTTCATCCCTTAATCTCTGCAATAAAAAAATTAATATTGCGACGAAAGTCACGGCGCTATAAGAAACCCAATGTTTTCTCGGCGCAGAGTGACTCCCCATTAATTCGCCCGCTAATTAAAAAATCGTCTCTCTCCTCCTAATTAACATTAAGAAATGAAACCAATGCTGTTCGATGGAGAATTAAATTCCCCATCCTTCAACCCCCGTTTCATTCCTTAATCTCTGTAATGAAAAAATAAAA
>NW_021681140.1:26563-28563 GCF_001412515.2 Diachasma alloeum
GAATGGACCGGTCGGAAGCACCCCTGTATAGCGCTCCGATGCGCTTAATGTCTTCTTGTTTTTCATTTTTTTCAGGGAAAAAAAAAAGATTATCTAAGTGAATTTCCAACGAATTATGTTCTTCATGGTGGAAATCTACAATATATAAAATTGAAATGTCGTAGCATATAGGAATAGATAAACTATAAAATAGTATTTAATATTCCTATCATCCTCACTCTCGGTCAATGACATGAAATTTCTGATGAAATCTATGAGCACATGCACGCGAAATCAGCAGGCCAAAGAAATCGATGCTGGGGATTTGGAACTCAATTTTTTTCTGAGAAGATGGCTTTTTGAAAAAATGTAGACAAAAAATATATTTGAAAAATTGATGATTGAGAGAGTTATGATTTTTTTGAAAATCTTGAGATTTTTTCAATAATTTTGGTTTGTTGCAAATTGGCCCGAATATCTCAGTGCTGTTTCAAGCTATCAAATCACCCTTTGGCACTCAAAGAACATGAAAATTCCTTATACATTGCATCACCTTCAGTTTGACGAGTCTTATACGAGAAAACGTTTTTTGGCTTGCGAATGGAAGCTATGAAAATGCATTTTTTTCAATTCTCTAATTTTTCTTGCACATGATTCAGGGTGGTATGAAACATCGTGATATATTTTTTAGGCGATGTCTGTATGCATGTGTGCGTAAGTGTGTATATATGTGTGTTTGTCCATAAGTGTGTCGATAAATTCAGAAAAGTGGTTATAACTAAACTGAAATTTTTCCAGTTCATAGTTGGTACCAATGAGACACAGATCTGCGCGAAATTTCAGCCCGATCGGTTGAGTATTTTCTAAGATTCAGCGTGTTCCTAAAAATTGTTTTTTTTGCAAATACTCCGGAATGACAGGACCAAGTTCATTTTTTTTTAAATATTCGTTACGATGATACCTACCTCGAGGCATGGAAATTTAATCACCTTAGTCGTCACAGATAGCCTTCTATTCAACTAAAACATATATTGTATGATTTTTTTCATCGATTTACAAGTTGATGAATTTTATATAAATTTACCGACGGGGACATTTACTTTTTGTAAAATTGATTGGCATAATTTTTTGAGGTGTTAAATCGTTTATTTTAGTCCATTTATCATCTTTAAGAATACATGCATTGTAATGGCCTATCGCATGAGGGCTGACAATCTCCGGATTTATAAAATTGACGATTCCATAAATGCGGAATTTATCTGTGTGTGGGAAATGTGCAGTTTGCGCCCCGCGGGATGAAAAAGATATTGTTTTCGAATCAGCAGGCTTTTTTTATGACATTGTTTTTTGGTGACATTTTTTAAANCATTCGGGAGCATACTACCAATGGAATTGGTAGAAATGAAAAGAAGAAAAAGAGTTGTAACACATAAAAAAACCGTCAGACGGGCTCTATCAAAAAGGCGCGAACCCCTGCTTGTTTTCAATTGCTAATTAGTCAAAACCCGGATTTTTAGAGAATCTGAAATTATTGTCTGTCGTCATATTAGTTCGGCGATCATTAATTTTTTCAGTGAGACAACTCTTGAAGATGACTGAAAATTGCTATTGGTCGTACAATCATCCCCCAAATAAGTGAATATTCAATTAAATATTGACAAATGGTGGAAGTAAGACTCATAATAACTTCTGTTATTCATCTTCAGTATCATTATTTGAGTAAAAAAACATTATTTCTCTTATTTTACAATGGAAATACATTTGTCATATAGCTTTCATTTGTTNTTCAGTATCATTATTTGAGTAAAAAAACATTATTTCTCTTATTTTACAATGGAAATACATTTGTCATATAGCTTTCATTTGTTGGTAATCGAGAGGTCAATGGAATATGCAGTCATTTGCGGGATAATTGGATAAATAACAGCTATTTTTGATCATTGCCAATACTTGTGTCATTGAAAAAATTAACGACCGTCTACCCATGGCGAAAGAGAAACTCTAATTGGCGCCAAAGTTCC
>NW_021681141.1:0-211 GCF_001412515.2 Diachasma alloeum
TGAGTATTAAATGCTCAATACGTTGGCATAAATTTCATCCCTTAGTCGCCGTTAGGGTCGGAGGAATTATTTTTTGAATTGAAAACAAATTTTTTTTTCAATCTCCGCACTTTCGAAAATTCACCCCTCCGTCCCCAAAAGGCGCTAAGGGATGAAACTCATGTCATTGAATTAAGCATTTAATACTCAATAAGTGACACAAGTTTCATTC
>NW_021681141.1:417-489 GCF_001412515.2 Diachasma alloeum
GTTCTGCATTCATTCTCCCTTCTTCGTCATTCCAGCGAACAGAGAGAGAGAGAGAGTGAGAGAGAGAGAGAG
>NW_021681141.1:3105-33442 GCF_001412515.2 Diachasma alloeum
AGAGAGAGAGAGAGAGAGAGAGAGAGAGAGAGAGAGAGAGAGAGAGAGAGAGCAATATCGTTGCGCTCTTTTGTCTCGTAGAATGGTGGTGTGGGCACACACACATATGCTGCATATCATATGGATGTGCGCCCGCTTAAAAATCACTCCCCATTGGCCCACCCTTAACTGCCAATAACTTTTTAGGGGTGAGTCCGATCAAAAAGTGCAAGAGGACTTTTCTGCTTAGAATCACCCCCTGATCCTAGGGTGTTCAGATGTACATGTACTTCTGAAACACCCTGTATATTCTAAATCAGCGTAGATGACAAATGGAACCATTTCTTTGAATCCATAATTTTTGAAATTCAAATTTTTTTTTTCCGCCTCGTAACATCCTGTACTTATGAATTTCGAATCAATCTGCTTTGTGTTTATCAAATGACGTTTCCTTTATAAAATGACATAAACAACGATCACAAAAGAACATGTGATGCTCACGATTCGACATTTGTGATCTAATTAATGGAGACAAATTTCGAACCCAAGCAAAGTGATAGATGGATTGTGTATCATATTCTATTTGTACGTTATCATACAGCAATAAGAGATGAATCGTGGACCAGATGGACTTAATATGACTTAGGTATAAATGTACAATATCTTTATCATCATCTAAACATTTATTGATAATCCGTTCATACGCTCAAACTTTGGGATGGTTTCAACTGCATAGGGAACTCCAAGCCTGATTCGTGTTGCTCCATCAGGTAGCGGCGCGACGGAAAAATGAGGATATGACCTCATCCGATCAACGTTTATTGAAGCGGGATGACATGCTGCTGTTACCGCCGACAGGAAACAATACTCGTCATTGTTTTTAACGTTCACTACTGCTTTCTTCTGATTTCAGGTACTTAGGTAGTGAGATGAACGTGTTTAAACCCTCTTCAGGTGACACGTACTTGTTGATGTTGATCGTCAAATTCAAAATTTCCATCCATTGTCCGGATTCTTCCTGGAAATCCTCAATTTTTGTGAGCAACCGTTCCGTTAAATTTTCTTCACCCATTTATTCATATCAGTGGTGATTGAAATTATTTCATTTCTTGTGTTCAAATATTTCGTCTCTTCAATCACTTCACCGTTCTTTGTCACTTGAAACTTGCAGGTGAGAATTCCATTGGCTTTTATAATGCCTTGTTGTTGTAGAGCCTCCTGCAAGTGAAAGATGGCTAGAGATTTTGCATCTTC
Source organism: Diachasma alloeum (assembly GCF_001412515.2). Lineage (NCBI taxonomy): Eukaryota > Metazoa > Arthropoda > Insecta > Hymenoptera > Braconidae > Diachasma > Diachasma alloeum. Next base: position 4,339 of record NW_021681141.1, read on the forward strand.
TAGGAAGGCCTGAGGATTTTTGTGACTCAGATTGACAATCACACCTGTTCTAATACCCCTTTTGAAGGCAGACTGTAGATCCTTCCAGAGTACTCTGTCTTCAGCCTTGGATGTCGATGGAACACCGATTGCTCCACCATGATATTGCTTCTTTTTCTTTTTAAACTTTTCACGATATGTGTGGAGCAATGAGACTGTTGTCTGTATCCTTATTTTTTCTCCGACGGGAAGATTTGGTTCTCTAAATCTTTCTCGTAAAGTCTGATATAATGTTGATACTTGTTTATCCAACGGTCAATGCCCTGACAAGATGATCTCATATATACTGATTGCAGCTGTTCCAACACTTTCAAGCCCGACTTGGGGTCCATTTTGACATGATCAATTTTTTTTCCACAAACTCGAGAAACTTTGCTCGATAGCTGGTGACTCGCGAACTGACCGGAGTCGAGCGCGCTGGGGTCTTTTGTAGGCAAGAGTTGAGATAATTTTCTGGATGATTTTCTAGATAATTTTGTTCGACAACTCCTATTGGTTGAAAGCGGCTTGGATATTTCTATACGATGAATTTTATTAGCTGATTGAAGTTTCAACGAAATTACAGATAATTTTATAAAGCTATTCAAGTCTTTCTATCCGACGAATCCTATTGATTGAGAGCGGTGCGAATGTTTCTATACAATTAGGATCATTGTTCAAAGCTGAAACTGATGTCAGGAGAGTTAAGCGTTGCTCATTTGTTGAATGCATTAAACAATGATGGTCAGATGGGATTTATCCAGTCTGCCCGACTAAAAGCAATGCTGCGCCTTGGCCCCATTAGTACCCAAACTGATCCCCAATGATCCTAATAAATCCCATTGGACCAGGCCGTTCAGATCAAGTTCTAGATAACTCTTGTAGATGATTGGTTCAAACGATGATTGGTTCAAGAGTGATTCACTTTCTTCTATATAACGGATTCTATTGGTTGAGGGTCGTTCAGATAATGTTCTAGATAGTTTTTCTATATGATATCATCAGGTGGTTCTTCTAGATAATTTTTCTAAAGAAATTTCTCAATATTTCTATAAAGCGAATCCTATTGGTCGAGGAGGGTGCAGATATCTCTATATAATGAATCCTATTGGTTGAATGAAATTCTGAATGACTACAGGATGGTTCCTGTAGATAATTTTTCTAGATATTTCTATTCAATGATACTTTGTATCATTTGAATGAACCTTATTAGTGGAGAGTTCAGATAAAATTTTAGATAATTTTCAAGATAACTATATACTATAATTCCTATCAGTGAAGAGCTGTCCAGATAAAATTCTAGATGATTGTTCCGATAATTCTAAACGAGCATTGTCATTAGTAAAGTCTGGTGTGGTCTAGATAATTTCGTAGTTAATGCTGTACGTCAAGTCCTATCGATAGAGAGTGGTCCAGATAAAGTTATAGATGATTTTATGTAATGAATTCGATTGATGATAGCAGGTCAGATGATTTTTTCCTATTGAGGATTAATCTCAGACAGGTTTCGGGAAAAAATCCTTAGAGGTATGTACCCATTTCCTACAGGAATGAAGAATTCTTTACATAATCGAGTCGTACAATGCAATTTTACAGAAACCTATTTTGAATATCAGTAGATTGACCACAATTCCAAGAACGGTTTACGTCGCGACGTTGGAAGTGTTTACCTCTAAGTGCAGTACAAACTAAGCAACTTGCAGAAACACGTTCTAAGGTTGCATCCCATTAGTCGTAAGCAATTCAAAACAACTGCGCCACTTTACGGGAACCAAACCCGTTCTCAAATATTTCAGTTAGCTGATAATAATTCCAGGAAATATTTATTTCTTCATCATCGAAAACATTTCTAGGAATTGTTTGCATCGTCTGGAAATATACGGTACTTGTATCATATTTCAATTAGTGGACAATAATTCCAGGAAATATTCATTTCTCCATCATCGAAAACATTTCTGAGAATTCTTCGCGTCATCTGGAAATACGCGTTTCAGGGTCGATGACGACTCGAAGGTTTCAGAACTATCTAGTTAACCCATTGCCACGGAGGAGGCATCCCCACTCCTAGCCCTGCGTGAGACGGCGGTAGTGGGGATGAAAACTGATATATATTAATTTAGTACTTGCTTACGATCATCGAAATTCAAATAATCCTCATACATGAAAAAGAAAAAAAATTACGGTCTCTAGCTTCGATCCTGGTGTGAAGAAAAGTGGAGGACCGGTTTACATAATAACATGTTTACGCCAGACTCATCTCGCTCTACACGTCGCTTTGATTCGCTCTACCTCCACTTGTTTCATACCGAGACGATTCGCGACTCTTCCCTGGCAATGGGTTAAATCTCAAAGAATCAAATCTCGTGTAATCTTTGACATCATCGGAATTTACTTAATTTACTTTAATTCGCGGGTTGAGGTATAATTCGCGGTCTGATCTGCGGGTCGTGGTTTGATTCACGGTTCAATTTGCGGGTTGATTAATTCAATTCGCCGGTTGATTAATTTAATTCAGGGTTTTGGGGCTCTATCAATGACCTAATCAATTCATCCCCGCGAGGAGGTGGGTGAAAGGGTTGATTAATTAGCGGGTCGCGGTTTGATTCGTGGGTTAATCAATTAACTCACGGTTTTGAGTTCCAAAGGACTCTAGCGAGGACCTAGTCAATCCCCCTACCCCCACTCCATGAGGGGGTGGGTGGGAGAAAGAGTTCATTAATTCGCGGTTCGCGGTATAATTCGCGATTTTGATTTGCGGGTTAATTAAATAGCGATTAAACAGATCTATTCATGGTCCAGCAGCAGCCCCCCCCCCTTCAACACTTGAGATGACCCTCAGACGTATCACATTCGGTGACCACATGGTATCATTTGACATTTTTCAAACACGCTCGAACTGGAGATTTCCAGTACCTTGATGTTTACTACCTCACTTGAAGAGAAACCGTTGTTTATAATGATATGCAATTATTTATTTATTTCAAAAAGTGATGGGTGCAGGAGGGTTGTTTATGTTATATATTGTGACATGACAAATATCATGCACTGTCCTCGCCTGAACTGACCGCGGCTAATGGGGGGAAAATTAGAAATAAAAACCCCAACGAGGAGTCGGATCATCCAGGGCCACTTATCAAAATTAATTTTTGACGGATTGTTCGGGATTGGGACACAATAAATGTACACACAATATTAACTCGACAAAGTTTTATTCAGTGAAGCACGTCACTCGTCTCGCGTCTAGCGTCCAACACGTCTCGTACAGGAATGTACAACCTACACGCCACAACCGGCCTGGGACGAGATCTGCGCATGCGCACGGTCTCGTCCCCTTCTTAGCTTACACAGATGCATCTTATACTACAGATAATATATATAATAATATAATATATATATATATATATATATGAGGACCAGGAGCTGGAGCCATATTCCAACACTCCCTCCCGACTGCTTCTGTCTCCTCCAGTATGAAAATGTTATTATCAAGTTTATATACTTTTGTTCCTTAAACAGACAGAAAAACAATAATTAGATATTCACATTCATTATTTTGTCAACTTGGCGCTTGTGTAATTCAAACGCCAGAGGTTTGGTAAATACGTCAGCCAATTGATCTCTGGAACTAATCCAGTTTACTTTGATCAAATTGAGTTTCACACATTCTTTGATGTGATGGGCTTTGACATCGATAATATGTCTCAATTTATTTCCCCCACTAATCTCAGCACTACTCGTCGCTGCCTTATTATCACACCATAATGTCATAAGCAACTGGGGTGGAAATATTAATTTCAGAGAATTAAAAATAGACAACATCTCTTGACTAGCTTCGCTCATCGCAACATATTCTGCTTGACAAGTAGACAGAGCTACATACGACTGTTTATGAGTTCTCCAAATAATTGAATCACCAAACAATTTAATTACAAAACCACACGTAGTCAATGATCCTTTGTAATCAGCAAAGCTAGCATCAGAGTATGCTTCAATCATATCAGTCTCACCAGTGTATCTCAGACCTACAGCAGAAGTACCTCTCAAATACCTCAGCACTCTCTTCACCATTTTCCAATCCTCATCGGTTGGACTTACCTGGTGTCTGCTCAACACATTGACCGCGTAGGAAATGTCTGGTCTAGTCATTTCTGCTAGATATAGTAAGCTACCTACTACTTCTCTGTATGGACAATTCATTCTCTCATCAGTCATACCATAGATCTCACCCGAAATGTCTGATTCTCTCAGTTTTCGCTCATGATTAGATGCCTGTGTAGTTAACATTGGAGTTTTTTGAGGATGTAAATTTTCAAACCCGTATTTAATCAGTAATTTCTGAACGTATCTTTCCTGACTCAATTTTAATATTCTGTTCTCTCGATCTCGTTTAATAACTATATTTAAAAATTCTTTTGATTCACCTAGGACAGTCATTTCAAATTCGGAACTCAGTGCTAATTTAACCTCATTCAGCTTAAATTTGTCATTACTCGCCATGATAATATCATCTACATATAATAATAAAATCAAGAATTTATCCTCATGATTCCAAGTAAATAAGCAAGGCTCTAGATCAGAGTTAACAAGTCCTACACCAAAAGCTACTTCAGTGAATTTCTTGTTCCATCGCTTGGGACTAATTCGAAGTCCATAGAGAGACTTCTCCAGTTTACAAACTTTAGTTTCTCTTTGCAGATCAGAATGTGNAATGCGTAGTCCCTTCAGGGATTTCCATGTAAATTTCCTCGTTAATCTCACCATTCAAAAATGCAGTTTTAACGTCCAATTGACATGTATCTAAATTGTATTTATTGATTATAGCAAATACTGCCCTGACCAAGTTCATTCTGGATACTGGAGCATAAGTTTCTCTTAGTTCATAGACATTTCGATCCTTAAAACCTTGAATAAGTAATCTAGCTTTATGATGTGTCTTGCCAGTCGCTTCCAACTTGCGTTCAAAGATCCATCTCGAGTCAATTATATTAGCTTTCTGACCATTTTGATTAAAGATAGGTCTGTCTACAATTTTCCATACTTTATTTTTACTCATCGAATTTAATTCCTCCTCTATTGCAACTGACCATTTATTCTTTTGTACGCCCTGCACGGCATCTTTGAAATTGATTGGATCTGAATTGATATCAGCAAGAAGAGCATGACATGCCTCGTCAGTTAAATTGTTCACACCTAGCTCACCCTCACCCTGTGATAAACAAGCCAAAAATAGTCCAGAAGTCAGACTCGCGTAGATTGGTAATATTGCAAGGTTTGATCCCTTTGCTGTTCCTCTGGTGGGTTCATTTACTTCTTTTATCTCTGACCTTGGAGTTACCTTTCTCGACCTACCCCTTTTTCTCTTCGATACTCCCTCCGATTTGGAGGCCTCATCCACATCGCTCGAACCCTTATCAAAACCTACAAACCAATCCTCCTTGTTTATTACTTCTTGAACTTCTGGGACATTTCTGATCTCACATGTCTTGTACTTATCACCATAAACCTTTTTCTCATTAAACCTGATATGTCTACTTTCATAGAATTTACCTTCTTCTGGTTTCAGCCATATGTATCCTGTTGGAGTGGAATCAACCAGAATACCTCTCACACCTAATGCGCTAAATTTAGGTCCTACTTTTCTCTGAACTTTCATGTACGCTAAACAGCCAAATCTCTTTATCTGATTAATATCAAAACTATGTTTCGGTACAAACTCTTCTAATGGAGTTTTCATTTCATTTGATTTGTGAGGTGTCCGATTATACACGTATACAGCGGCAGACAGAGCCAGATCCCACATGTTTTCTGCTAATTTGGCGTCAAACATATACGTACGGACCTTTTTCTGGATTGTCTGGTTGTATCTTTCTGAGACGACATTATGTTCCGGAGTATCAGGACTCGCCAGTTGTATTTCCGCACCCAATCTTTTCAACACCTCAACTGTATGTCCTCCGGTAAATTCTGTCCCTTGATCTGACCTAAGATAACAGACCTTTGCGTCGTAACCAAACAAGTTTCTACAACTCCTGACAAACGTTTCAAAACACCGACCTGTTTCACTCTTCGCTCTCATCGGGTATGCCATAGCAAATCTCGATTTATCGTCAATGAAGACTGATATAAACCTGTATCCTTTCGGATATGTGGTTGGAGATATTGGTCCCATTACGTCAGAGTGTATTACTTGCAATGGTTCTGTTGCACAACTTCTTATTTTGAGGAATGGTAATCTGTTAAATTTAGAAGCTAAACAAACCTCACAATCCATTATTGACTCGTCAAAAATCACGTTTTTCAATTCTTTGTTATCCGGGAATTTTAATTGAATAGCTTTGAGATATGCTATTGATGCATGACCAAACCTTGCGTGCCACAGTAAGGCGTTATGATTATTACTACGAAGTTTGTCGTTATCATTCACAAATGTATCAACAATCTCGTCACTTTCGTAAAGATTCACCTCAAAACTAAGATTCACCTCGTTTGCATTATTTAATTTTCTATCCCAAATTAAGAAATCAATATTTGAGTGTATGAATGGATCTGAAGTTGTTTTAGGGTTATCTATACTACTAAGATTTTCTTCTCGTCCAATTTCCGATTGTTTACTCACTATCGCCTCGGTTGATAATTCTACAATTTGCTTGCCATCCTCAATTGGAATTTCCTTATCCGAAACTTCTTCATCAAATTTAGCTGTGACACTACGCGTCATATATTTTCTTATCTCTGTCTCACTTCCTACCATATTAGCTATAACTCGTCTAGTTGTATTCGTCTGGAATTTTTTACTAACCTTACTATACTTATTTATTTCCAAATCTATAATCCAATATGGCTTCCTATACACACCGGAGATGAATAATTCATTAGAATCTGGGTTAAAAATATCTATTCTTTTGTCGTCCAGATAAATTCCAAGACCCATTTCTGCGAAACGTCTTAATGACAGTAAGTTAGCTTGAAGAGCATCAGCAAATATAACCTCGTCTATCACAAATGTCTTTCCATTTAACAATTCGATTTCTACCTGACCTACTCCCTCCGTTTTCAAGTCCGCATTTTCATTTTTATTAGCACTTTTAATCACCCTTAGTTTGCTCGTCAATCGACCTGAATATTAGCTTCGAATTTATTAAGTACTCAGTAGCACCGGAATCTGCTAGAAACTTAGTGATAAACTTATTTTTCTGGATATTTACACCCACATGCATTGCCTGACCTACACATGATTCATCGTTCACTTCCATGTATTTTTCTGAACAGTTCAAAATTGACTTACCCTTCTCTTTGTTATCTGCTCCTGAGGTTTTGCTTGAGTCTTCCTTACTGGCCTTTGTATTGACTTTAGATTTAGAATACATGTTATCTCCCCTGCCCATTTGCTTATCAAATCTACCCCTTTTGGCACTTCTTGTGTCATTCGCATAATCTGACCTTCTCTTCAGTGACCCAATTGCACGCCCAGATCCACGAAAAACTCTACCCCGCGAACAGTTATTTTTAGCATCTAATTTTGACATGTATGCCTCACCTGATTTTGGACACTCGATGCTGGTATGACCATATTCTTTGCATCGATAGCAAAATTTTCCCTTTCCTTTGCCTCGACAGAATCGACCAACATGACCAAGGCCTCCACACTCGAAACATCTCACACCTTGAGCTGCAAAGTTTGCAGTTCTCAACTCACCGATGTCTGGCTTATTTTGTTTCCTGATTCCTGCCTTATAACAGTTTTTAATTGATCATATGTCAAGGGTGGCTTATTTTCTATTTTAGCTGAGGACTGTAACAACTATACCATTGGCACCGACTTAATAATGGCATTATTAAAGGCGTCTCTTCTCATTTTCAGACAAAGGGGTGGCATCAGGAGAATTTTCGTAATTACGAATAGCTTTTTCAAATTTATCGCGAAACTCACCAGTTGTACATTTAGTGATATCATATCTCATGCTAGTAATTTCCAGTCTTACAGAGGCTGAGGAAATGATGTTTTCATATTTCTTGATTTCTTTGAGTTTGTTTAATATTTCAACAGGATCTTGCATTGATACTACTTTAGAATGATAATCTTCATTTATGTGATTAATTAATATATCTCTCACTTCGAATTTATGCTCGTCCAAAGTATTTTGATCTCCACTAAATTTTACACTGCTTTCTATTACATGTAATAGCTTGCGAAATCTTACTTCTGATTTGAAATAATCAAAGAAATTTTCATATCGAGTACTGCTATCTAATTTATAATCTCGTTTCACTGATGGCCCCCTGTCTAATAGATTGAGTTTAATAGTTTCAGCAACCACATCAGCATTGCTGTTTCTGGTGCTTCCACATTTTGATTCAGTCCTAGTGGTCCTAGATTTACTAAATGTCTTTTAACAATGTTCCGAATTTTCTCATTTAACTCCCCATCCTCTTCATTCTTACCACCATTGTTTGATAAATCTAACCCATTTCTTACCTCCTCACCCTGACTTTCATAGTCAGTCCACGTCAACATTTTCTCCAGATTTTGTTCGATGCAGGAAGGTCCGTCACCCCAATAATTTTTCACTTCCTGGATGCTATCCAGCAACCAGCGACTCGTGTTACTTTGAATATTTACAACTTCAACGAGTGCGCTGATCACCGAGTCCAGTTTAGTACAGGCTATTTCTAGCCTGTCCTGCACCGGAATTTCAGCTCGCGATTTATTTGGGTGATTTCTCGTTGGATTCTTTGGGTAAATTGGTGCTGAGTACTTTATGAGAACTTTTGGTTCTTCATATGCTGTACTTTTAATTTGGGGTTTATTGTTACCTGTTTTGAGAGCATCAACTACTACTGATTCATTACTGTCTCGTCCGGGCGGCACACCTGATCTTTTCTCCACGTCCTCGTCATTCTCGTCAACCTCAATGCCCTTACCATTCTCTTCCAGTTTCTCACCCCCGTCCATGCTCTCCACATCGTCACTTCTCTCACCGACCTCAGTAGTAATTGGCGGATGTTCCTCATAAACTTCAGGCATGATGGGAGGTGTGTTGGTTAGAAGCTTGTCTTCATACCATTTTATCAGTGCTATCGACTGATTCTCCGATATCATGTTTTTACCTGTTATAATTAATTTAGGTTATGATTAGTTAATTATAATTATATGAGAATTATAATTTGCTCCGCTGCTAACAAGATGAACACAATCATTGTCAGCATTAGAACTTTGAACACAAATTAGAAATGTACATAAAGTCTAATTTATGCCCAAAAAGTCGATCAATTTCAAATGTCGTACGGTCAAACGTGCTACCGCCAATCAACCGTGTGGAACATCCTAATTTCAGATTTGATTTTGAAAACTATACATGTATATATATATATTTTTATAACTAGTATTTTTATTTTAATTCGAATTTTTGGTGCTAGATTAAATTGCGATGATATTTGCAAGCCAATATCCTCACAAGCACTCAATCACATGCATTTCTCAGCTCTTTCTCGTCCTGACCTCTTGTCAACTCACGTCGACTCACATTAACTCACGTCAACTTGTAACACTTGATCTTATGAGTTTTCAGTAATAGAGTTTCCTCTATCACTTCGAGAATAACATTCTCTCCTCTGTGAAACTTATTGAATCCGAAGGAAGTAGTCAAGTTCCTCCACAGTTCCCACAAGTCGTCACCTGTGGCAATTTTTCATCAAATTAATGATTACGATTCAATTTCACAGTGAGGTGCATGTTAATTAATATTTTCTTTTCCTCGTCGGGTTTGGTTGGAACACGTGCTCTCATGCATGAGCACTATTTTATATATTACTACGCGCCGTCGTTCCAGTGGACTCTACTTTATGTGTTATATGTGCGTCACCATCTCAGTGGGCTCTACTTTATGTATTACTCCGCGCCGCCGTTCCAGCGACGCACCCACCACGCCAACCGACCCCCCTTGCCGCTCGTCGCCCGTCAAATTCCTTATTTTTATTTTTAATGTTTTTCAGCTCGCCAACTCTCCTGGCTCATCCCCATATGCATGAAAAACTTGATTCACGTAATTGTTTCAGTTTAATTTTTTCCAACTTTCAATTGACCTTTATTTAGGCTTCTGTCGAATATTGTTCTAGACGCGTTGGTTACACGTGGTTGTCGGCCATTTTTGTATGTCCGGTTTACTCGGTGTTCCCGCTAAGCTCTCGGGATGATGCAATTTCCATTGCCTTCCTGGAGATGCTTGTTTTTCCGATTTTTATGTAAATCACTTTACTTACTTATCATTGTTCCTTGTTTTTCTATTTTTCTCCTCTCTCTGGCCTCAACTCACCCCGCTCACGTCCACGTGGTAATACTGGCTTCCACTTGAGTTTTTCCTTTTCACTTATACAGTTTATTCACAGTTTATTTTATTGCGCACTTGAAGCGTGACCGGGAGCCCATAACCTGATGGATTGTTCGGGATTGGGACACAATAAATGTACACACAGTATTAACTCGACAAAGATTTATTCAGTGAAGCACGTCACTCGTCTCCCGTCCAGCGTCCAACACGTCTCGTACAGGAATGTACAACCTACACGCCACAACCGGCCTGGGACGAGATCTGCGCATGCGCACGGTCTCGTCCCCTTCTTAGTTTACACAGATACATCTTATACTACAGATAATATATATATATGAGGACCAGGAGCTGGAGCCATATGCCAACAATTTTTTTCATTTCTGAATTTCTTTTCGTTTTTCTTCTTCCATTTCTCCATTCGCAGTTGCGCTCACCACGTGGTACGCGGTGGCTTCGAGACGAAGGGAGCAGAGGGAAGCAGCATGGACGACCTCTACAGTAGAGTGACGGTGGTCTCACCGACACACACGCATACACCCGAGGCTGGAAGCCACGCACACGAGCAACGCGAGAGAAGGAGAGAACACAAGCGCCAGCGAGTAACAGCAGGCTTCTACGCTCGGAAATCCCCACCACCTCACCTATCACGACAGCGCATAGCTACCGCTAAAGAACAACCCTGGTTGTTACGGCAGGAAGGGACCAGCGGATCATATTGGGGCCCGCACCGATCAACGCGTCTCATGTTTCCCAAGCGCGAGGTGCAATTCCCATGGAGAGGGGAGATTTCCACGCAAAGAAAACATCAGTGGATGAAAATCAAAATTCGTTTCGCGGGCCACGTTTGCTGTGGTGTTGTGCCCTTTGGAGCCATCACCTACATCGCCGCTGATTTTGAGGGTTCCAGACGATGAGCTTTCATAGCATCAGTCAACTGTTCCCAAGCTTGATCAACATTGGATGCGGCGATGGAACTTATGAATGAATGTGGCAGATGTGCAATATCCTCACAATCCATTAAATTTAAATCCCTCAATCCATAGTAAACTTCGATAGATCGATCGGTCGATCGTACAATTTGTTCATTCATCATCCACTTCTTCAGGAGTTGTACATTTTTTACAGCACATGCCTTGTCTCTGTAGAACGATGGAAAGGACAAGCATGAGCTGGTAATTCTTTAAATTTAGTGAGTGGTGGACATTCATCATAACATTCCTCAATATTAACTACTAGCGGTACCAGCACAGGTCCGGAGATTTTTTTCAACCACCCTTTTTTATCTTTATCTTTCACATAAATTTTACCAATATTGTCCCACTCTTGCACAAATTGTTTAACTTCATCGTATGGTCTATTCCCATAGTTCCACGATAATCCGTGATGATGATGCTCAAGCCACAGATTCACATTTTTATACTTTACTAGTAAACTGGACCATGCATATGGTGTAAGGATATTTTCCCGGATTGTTCACCCAAGAAAAATCCAAACTACTTTTTATGCCGTCTCTATCGCTCGTATGTCGAGCGCCAGCCGAACCTTCACGGGGGGTTCGACGAAAACCGGTCCCTGAGGCTAACTCGTCTACCCAGGGAACTTCTCGGCTGGACAATGGGTTGCCCAGCTAACATCAGCGTGATACGGTAGAGTGGGCGAGGTCCACCAGGAGTACCATTACCTCCACACTACCTCACCACGGCCTTTGCAAGCCGTAGATTATGCCTCGCGGCATAATTCCCGTAATGAATTAGCTTCATCTTTCCTCCGGAAGGTCTTTCGGCTCCTCCAGCATGCTTCCCCTTCCCGAGTATTTTTACTCGGGAGAGTTTCCGAGTTATCTGCGAGTCAGCCGGGACTCCTCAGAGCCTGGGACGTTGAAAGGCGGATCTGACCAGGGTGGAAGTACTTTACCCACGCTACGACCATCGACACTCTCAACCACCAGTTACCGCTTCGGTCATCGCGCGTCACTGCCTCCGGGTAGTACTAAACCGTCGGCGTATGGTCGGGCCGATAGGAGGATTTCTCTACTCCAGGCCCACGGGCCTATACGCTTCGGATCGTTCCGCCGAGACTAGATGTCGCCGGACCAAGTCTAACATCCAATGGATCCCCTCGGATTCTTATTTTCACAACTGCTAAAAATTTAACAACATTGGCAAGTTGTGATATTTGGATGGCCAATGGGACGTTTGATTGTGTTCCTCGTCTTTTTTCTCAACTGTATTCAATACATGGATATATCAATCGTCAGGCATTGCCACTAGTTTACGTTTTAACGACCAGTAAAAGTGCCAGAAGTTATTCTGAAATATTAGGAAAATTGAAGGTTATCAATGCAGAAATGAATCCCAAAATCATGATATGTGATTTTGAAAAAGCATTTCACAAGGCAATGTTATTTACTTTCCCACTCATCAAGATCGTTTAGCTGAATTGCAAGAAACTTAAGTCAAAAGCTGTACATTAGCTTTATAATTGAAAATGATTGCAGCTTTAGCATTTGTCCCTGAACCAGACGTGATATATGCTTATGAACTATTGCTTGCGACACCATATTATCAGGAATATTGCGATTCTTTCTCATCGATTCGTGACTATGTGGAGGATACATGGATTGGTGTGAAGAATAAACGTTGTAACACTCGTCGTTGTCCTAAATTCAATATTAAATTTTGGAAACAGTACGAGTCGGTTCTTAATAATACTCCTCGTACCAATAAGGGCGTTAAGGGATGGCATCACGCCTTAAATTCTAGAGCTGAAGCGAGTCATCTACCGATCTGGAGAATGATTCAGTTATTGCAAAAAGAACAAGGATTAACTGAAATGAAGATAAACCACACCGAATTTGGTGAATCAGCTCCGAAGCGAAGGAAACTCTACCAGAAAATTGATGAGAAATTATTTAATCTAGTTCAAACTTACGACAGAGAAAACATGTTGAAATTCCTGAAGGGAATTGCTAGTAATATTAAATATTAAATATGGATCGATGTGTAGAAATTTTGATGTTAATTCGATAAATATCCTGACAAATGCCTTTTATCATTAAATGAACCGCAATTTTGATAATGACGGCTGTTGATGATCTCGAATTTGCGCTGACTGTTGTAATAGGCTATTTTTTGTTTTTTTTTGTTCCTGTTTATTCTTTTGTAATGCTTTATGAAGAATCAACTCAATAAATATGGACAGTTCTTAATTTCTCTTGTCTGTACTTCGGAATTCTTTAATAAATTCAAATTCAGCGCGATTTTTTTTCAGTATTTTTTTTATTAGGTGTGTGAATATGACTCCGCAACATAAATGGCAACACTTGTATTCGATAGTACTTTATATCAGCTGTCAAACGCACTACGTGACATTTGGTTGTAATGTAAGCAACAAGGGTTTTTACCTCCGTAGCAATGTCGGTTTTCATTCCAAGTAAACATCATTTGCGGTAAGTGTGATTACACTATGATATTGCAAAGAAAAGTGTAGCGGAAACTCATCGTTTGCTTGTGGAGATTTACGGTAGGCATGCTCCATCTAATACAACTTGCAAGGAATGGTTTTGACGATTTCAAAATAATGATTTTGGCACTGAGGACCGAGAACATGAAAAACCACCAACAAAATTTGAAGATGCTGAATTAGAGGCATTAATGGCAGAGGATTCTTGTCAAAATCAATCAGAATTGGCTGCAGCAATAAATGTTGAACGATCAACTGTCGCACAGCATTTAAAAGCAATGGGAATTGTTCAAAAAGTTGGTAACTGGGTTCCATATGAATTGAAAGAAAGAGACATGGAACGTCGAAAAATAATTTGTGAAATGCTACTTCAAAGATAGCAAAGAAAAAAATTTTTGCATCGAATAGTCACAAAAACTTTCGCATCGAATGGTCATGAAAAATGCATTTGAAGCGAGCCATAGAAGAAAAACAACTAGAATGGGCGAATAGGCACAGTAAATTAATTCTTCAACATGACGATGCCAAACCGCATACCGCCCAAGTAGTGAAAAGATATTTAGATGGACAGGACTGGGAAGTGCTACTCCACCCGCCATGTTCGCCAGACATAGCTCCTTTGGATTACCACTTATTCCGAACACTGTAGTCAGATCTTATGGGAGAACGGTTCACTTCATACGAAAGTATCAAAATTTGACTTCATAATTGGATCAGCTCGAAAGACCAGGTTTTCTTCAGGCAAGGAATACGTAAAGTACCTGAAAGATGGGCGAAGGTTGTAGCTGCAGATGGAGCATACTTTCAATAAACTTTTCTTGAATTTTCTAAACAAGCAAATGTGTTTCATTTGAACAAAAAAGGGCAGAGTCATATTCACACGCCCAATACTAGGATTAAATTTTCCAGGATTTTTTTTTTCAGATGATTTTTTACTAGGACTAAATTTTGTAGGACGTTTATTTTCAGGATTTTTTGACCCGGATTAAATTGTTCAGGATCAATTTTTTAGGATTAAATGACGTGGAATCATGAGAATTTATACCCCTTTCCCCCCTTAAACTACTTTCCTCACCCTTCCGCTTATAAGGTTATAATGTACCACTCGTTCGTGCAAAATGAGACAATACGCAGCAGTCTCCGGAGAAAAGCTTATTTTAGTTTCAAACTCTAGGCGGACATCGACTGGATCAAACTTCAAGGATTCATTTTGCTTAGAACAATCAATTACCACCAGTGGTGTAATATTTGCAAAATGTGCTTTAGTTAATAATGGATTGTTCAATTGCTGACCATAATATGGTGATTGAAAGTTTGAATACATATCGTAAAGTATCGAATATTGATTCTTAGCCATATGTATATCCAAATTTCCATATGGATAACATTGAAAATTTAGGAATAATTTGACATCTGCAATGCTACAATGATCAAAATTGCTAGCGTTTTTCTTATCCTTATTTTTTCGATCTGTCTGGAAGCCCAGAATGACAACGTTGTTTCTCAAGCTGCGTCGCGGTTTTCACCATCCACACGTGTTTTGTTGTCGCCGGAAGCATTGCGTATTCATATAATTTCCATGATCTGAAGCTCATCGCTATTGTAGGATCTTTCTGGATGAAATTCAGCAACTCAATCTTCTTAGTATCCGACAGTGTGACATATGGGATCAACCACTCAATTTTAAGGATGTATTACACCTTTTTCACCAAAATTCGCGTTTTTTGAATTTTTCTGGTAAATTGTTGATCGGATTGATGTGAAAAAATATACCGATTTCGCGTTTTATCATTACTTAATGGCTCACGAAATTTCATGATCGTGCAATCATTTTCCTGCGGTTTTTCTAAAACTTTTCGGAAATTCACAAAACTTTATAAAAAATGCAGGAAAATGATTCCACTACCATGAAACTTCGTGAGTCAGTCAATAATGATAAAATGCAAAAACGGTATATCATTTCGCATCAATCCGATCAATAATTTGTCAGAAAAATGAAAAAGGAAGTGAATTGTGGCCGAAAGGGTGTAGTACATCCTTAATAAAGTTGACCACATCGTTTGCGGTTGGAATCAGAGCATTATTATCATGACGAGCCCGAATCAAAACCAGCTCATGTTTCACATTGACCATAATTTTTCGATAATCTTCAGCAAATCCCAGCAACATACTTGATGGGATGGAAATATCAAAACAACCATTCCCATCAGTTAAAGTCGTTTTTTCTTGAACGCCCAGTCATCCAGCATTTTCCATTGATATGCTTTGATTGGGTGTTGATGAGATAAGATTTTTCATAAGAGTAGTGATACCGACATTCTTGACTTTATCAATCTCAATAGCATTAATTTCATAACGGATCTCTTGAAATAGATGACAAATGGCGTTATTCACAAATTTTATAGTTGTAGAGATGGTGTTGCCGACTTAAGCAATTTACCAGTGATGTACAAGTAATTTTTGCTTGGTAAAATGCAGAGATCCTGATTTTGCACAGCAATTAGAATTTCATCGCTACTATCCAGTGCTGTCGAGGCATATGGCTGATGTGCATGGATCTTATAGTGTGCAATGGAATCCTCAAAGACCGGAGGGAGTCTGATTTCAGGCTTTCCTCCATGGTATACAACAAGCGAATAAGATTTTTATTTGACAAAAACGTTTTTCCCACTTTTTTTTACGGCCAGACCGAGACTTTCGAGAAACTTCACGTTTTGAGGTGTTAATACCTTGAAGCCAGCACGCGAACTGATCGAGGCGAGGCATAATTGAGGGCTTTTATAGGAGTAGCCAATCTTACTCGTCGCAGCCAATCTTACTCGAAGTAGACTTGATGTGTAGTCTGATGGTAATTGTTTCACCTCTAAAGTTCACTAACAAGAAACACTACGCAGGTGTCCCCCTCCGATTTCGATGAAACTTAAATATGTTATAGGGGACCCAAAACTAAGGGACACGTATTTTTTTAGCTGCCCATATTGGGTTTTAGGGGGTGAAAGTGCTGTCTGAAGTTGACAACCTCTCGGGGTCATTTTTCGATTGCACACATAAGGAAGCTTTTAGAACAACTCTTTCGCAGTGTATCATGACAGTCACAAGGAATGATGAAAATGCGAATTGGAACCGTCTCCGGGGGGTGAAACATGGAGGGTAAACTACCCTCGTGAAAATTCATTTTTCTCATAGAAAAAAAAACTAATGATGGCAATCCCATGGGATGAATTCCATTTGAAAAAGTAGAAAAAAATACAGAATACCTATTTTGATTTTTTTTTAATCGAAATTTAAAACTTGAAAAAATTTCGTGAAATTTTTTCGTGAATTGCGAAATTTCAAACTTTTTCCTGTACAAAACGAAGCTTACGGCTAATGATGAGGAAAACCATTGAGACAGGATCCAGGAGTGGTGTCGGGGAGGTTAACTACCCTTGGGAGGGGGGGGGGGGGTTTTTAATAAGGGAGAAAAAATATCGATGAGAATTTTACGAAACACATTTCGTTCGAAAGCATGAGACAATTTAAAGCACACATTCAGGATTTTTTCCGCAAATTAGAATTTTAAGGTAAGAAACATCGATTCTTTGAAAAATTATGGGTTTTAAATTGTTTGTTATAATAGACTAATCTTACACGGAATGATAAGTAAAACAATTGAAATAGTCTTCGGGAGTGAAACTTGAGGGCTCAACAATCCCCATGGTATTTTATCAAATCGATCGGATCAACCTCATTCATTTTCAAAAGAAATCAGTAATGACCATGAATCTAAAAAATTTCACCGAAGGCCAGAGTAGAGATTCCATTAAATGACTTCCATTTCCAATTTGAAAAAATGAGTTATGATGAAATATTTTGAGGAATTCAAATTTTTATCTGTATATGAACGTGGATGGGTGGTACAAAGAAGAGCCGATGATTTTGTATAGTAAATAATGGATCGATGATAAAATGTATTTCGGTTGCTCTTATCGCTTCGATGTGATATCGTTTTCAATGAGACGTAAATGGCGACATATGACAATACCATTCTGTTTGATAATGCAGAACCACAACTGAAGAAATTCGGGAGTTGTAAACATATTGATGCAAATGACTCATTTGTTATCTGAGGATGAAATTACTTTGATCAATATAACTTATACGATATCAATGTTTTTCATTTCCATCCCTCTTGTGAATTACAATCAGTTTATGAACATACATCGAAGAGAAAAGTAGTTTTTCGGTGAGTGTCGTGATCTATACTTGTTCTACCATGAAAGTTAATCCGATCAACGTTATCCGACTTCTGATGGCAACATTTGAAGTTCTCAATCTTGCTGAAACACCCGTGAACAACGAGGAACGTGAATTAGCAGACACGTTCGAAAGGATATTGATTGAATCAATGGAGGAATATAATGGAGTTGAAATGATCGAAGAAACATCCCTGGATTTTCAGGAGCCTTATAAAGATATCGAAATGATGGCGGTCGAGGATAAAGAATTTCAACCACATACAGAAGAATCACCTGACAGTTGTTCGGAGGATGAGGAATCTGTGGATTTAGAATATAAAAAGAATGCCGTTGACTTTTGGAGAAGTGGAAAAAAGAAGAAGAATCTTTCTATAGAAACTGTTTCCGATCGATTCAGGATGGTGAAACGCGTAGACAGTTACGACGCTGGGCGAATCAAATCAATAAAGGAGGGATATACCTAGAGAAGTTGAAACGCATTGCGGAGTACACATTAAAGAATATGAAGAATGCTATCGATGCAGCTTTGATCGTCCACAATACTGATCTCCGAAAGTGGGCCCTGTAAGCCCGGAAGGAAATCGGCTTCGAAGACGTTCGTTTTACAGCTTCGTTCAGGTGGTTGCATTATTTCAAACGAGCACACTGCATAACATCCCGGAGTTACAAAAAGAAGCGGACGAATTCCTCCTGAAAATTCGGTCTTATTGGGATACGTATGGCCCAGAAAACATTTATAATACTGATCAAAGTGGTGTCCAATTGGAAATTCATTCAGGGCGAACGTTAGTTGAAGAAGGTACTAAACAAGTAGCGTGCATCGTACAATCGATAACTTCAACGACACATAGTTATACAGTACAACCTCTGATTTGTGCTAATGGAAAATTACTTTCACCTCTCTTCCGGGTTTTGAATGAACCTTCTGGAACTTTCGGTCCAATAGAGGAGCAAAATCTCTTCAAACCTGCGAATGTGTTCATCACCGCTTCAAAATCGGAAAAACTCACTTCACGTATGACAATTAAGACCTAACAAACATGATATGTTCTATACAATAAATAGGATTATCATCTAGTACTTGATTTTTCAGAGCATTTCAAAACCTGGTTGACGGAAGTCTTTTTCCCTAACGTGGGTCCTAGAAGTCTACTGTTAATCGATTCCTGGAGCAGACACTGTCTTCAAGTTGTGAAAGAAATTACTCCTCCGGATAAAGAATTATTAACTATGTTGATACCAAAGGGGACTACTGGAAAAATTCAACCCCTTGACGTATATGGTTTTAGGATATAGAAGAATAATGTTCGTAATTTTTCGGATAGTGTCGTCCTAATGGACTATGATATTAATTCGCATTTGCGGAACAATATCATAAAGTTACAGTCTTTAGTTCATAATCAATTATCATCACCAAGGTATCAAAATTTATTTCGTTATGGTTTCAGAGTGGTTACATTTCTAAGAAACCAGATGAATTCGAAAATCCTGTCGATTTTGCATTCGGGCAATCATCTCATCCGCACTGTGATATTGAAGGCTGTTCCNTGCATAACATCCCGGAGTTACAAAAAGAAGCGGACGAATTCCTCCTGAAAATTCGGTCTTATTGGGATACGTATGGCCCAGAAAACATTTATAATACTGATCAAAGTGGTGTCCAATTGGAAATTCATTCAGGGCGAACGTTAGTTGAAGAAGGTACTAAACAAGTAGCGTGCATCGTACAATCGATAACTTCAACGACACATAGTTATACAGTACAACCTCTGATTTGTGCTAATGGAAAATTACTTTCACCTCTCTTCCGGGTTTTGAATGAACCTTCTGGAACTTTCGGTCCAATAGAGGAGCAAAATCTCTTCAAACCTGCGAATGTGTTCATCACCGCTTCAAAATCGGAAAAACTCACTTCACGTATGACAATTAAGACCTAACAAACATGATATGTTCTATACAATAAATAGGATTATCATCTAGTACTTGATTTTTCAGAGCATTTCAAAACCTGGTTGACGGAAGTCTTTTTCCCTAACGTGGGTCCTAGAAGTCTACTGTTAATCGATTCCTGGAGCAGACACTGTCTTCAAGTTGTGAAAGAAATTACTCCTCCGGATAAAGAATTATTAACTATGTTGATACCAAAGGGGACTACTGGAAAAATTCAACCCCTTGACGTATATGGTTTTAGGATATAGAAGAATAATGTTCGTAATTTTTCGGATAGTGTCGTCCTAATGGACTATGATATTAATTCGCATTTGCGGAACAATATCATAAAGTTACAGTCTTTAGTTCATAATCAATTATCATCACCAAGGTATCAAAATTTATTTCGTTATGGTTTCAGAGTGGTTACATTTCTAAGAAACCAGATGAATTCGAAAATCCTGTCGATTTTGCATTCGGGCAATCATCTCATCCGCACTGTGATATTGAAGGCTGTTCCAATATTGCAGTAGTCAGATGCTCATGGTGCAAAAAATCACTTTGCTTGCTGCATTTTTTGAAGACTATCATTTTTGTACGCATTACGTCCCTTAATATTATCTATACTGTAGATTGATCCCAACAAAAGTGAAACAACAACAAGAGTGAAAGTATGCTGATTGAGAACATAATACTAGAAGGAATAAATGGTCTGAGCTTCGATTGTATAATAATATCAATGTATATTCTGAATTCCATCATTTGGGGATTACAACCATCATTGTTTCCTTTCCATATCGGATCTTCATTCAATCCTTACCATTTAGTTCGGACTATGGTACTGTGATACAAGTAGACGGATAATTAAAAGGTTGTAATTCATATATCACTAGCAATGGACATTTTCATGGGTTCAAATTTTGATATTTCTTATTATTCTTTACTCTTTCAAATGAATTCTGCTCACTAATATAATTAAAAGTAACTCCCAGAAAGGGTATTTAGCCTCCAAGTGTTACTTCCAGAAAAGCGAAAACTTGTATATAGTAAAAAAAAAAGTATTTTACTTTCAATTTTAATTTCGGGAGAAGAAATGTTCTGAAGGTTTTTTCACGCTGATTACGAATCTGCTTGGAAAAATCCTCTAGGAGGTCTAGTTATAGAGTAATACAATATTGAAAACCGGAAAACTAACTAAAATGCTCAGTTCGGATAATTAATTAAAAAATGAATTTGGTCGTTCTGTGTTCGGTTAAAAAAACGCTAGATTGGTGGAATTCTCATCTTTCTAGTGATTGCTCCCTCCTTTGTAACCTCCAGTGGATTGTAATCAGGATTAAAAGATGCCCTTCCTTCAAGGAAAATTCCTGATCAACCTGATAAAAAATCATCCTGAATTGTGGAAGTATGTCGCACCTAATTTTGATGCAGAGAACTCAGCTGTCTGGGAGGAAATTAGAAATTTTTTTAATCCTCCCATTTCAGTTATTTACTTTTGAATGGAGAGGAAATATTCAATTTTGATATTCACCACGAATTTTTGCTACAATCTGGCCAACAAGTCTGCTCGAAACTTCAAGCCTAGGTATGTCGTTTTGAAGTCCTTCATGGCCTGCAATTGAAGGCTGAGCGAGAGGGACATGTTTGTGAACCCTTTTGGAGGCTGTACCGGGATTTATTATTTTCCCAAGAAGTTGTTGAGATTGAGAAGATTGAGTCTGAATTTCCCCCGAAATAAAATGAAGAATAATTATGAAAGCCTGAAAATTACTTCCCATTTTAACTTTGTATCCTTAAACACGCGAATTCCTGTTTATTATTATCCTTAATAAAATGATTCAATTTTAAGAAAATTGTACTGAGAAAATTTCAGTACTATATTCCATTGATTACGGTAAACAACAGAACAACAATTATTTATTATTGTAAACAATTAAATTGTAACAAAAATAATTGCTAAATGAACCCAATCCTAAGGTGTGGAGCGATTAATGAAGAAAAACGTGAATCAGCGGATTAACAGTTCAGTTATGGGAAGGTCCTTCCTCTTTGCACGTTCTCCGAATCTTGGACGGAAATTCTAGGGCACTGTCTCTTGTGTGGTGTCTCATCTTCAGTCAGAAAGCATGTGCAGTACTGATTTACCATTGTATCGTTTTTCCATCGACGCAATATCTTGATGGAAACGTTCACCGTGTTCTTCACTCGTGTCGACTAATTTCTCGGGGAAAAAGTCGAGATGACAATCCAAGAAGTTTATTTTCAGTCACATAATTGCAACCCATCTCTTTATAATTGTTAATCATGTCCTGTACTAGCTCCCGGTAATTCGGAGCATGTTCTCTTCCCAAGAATTCTGAGATAACTCTCTTCAATGAATTCCACGTCTTGAGTTCGATTCTGTTGAATGTTTGAATGAAGTCTGCGTCGTTTTTCATCAGTTTACGAATTTGCGGACCAACGAACACTCTCTCCTTAATTTTCGCAGCACTCAGTCCTGGAAATAATTTTTGCAAATAACTGAAGGCTTCTCCATCCTTCGACAGTTTCTTCACGAAATTCTTGACTAATCCCAGTTTTATGTGCAAAACTGGGAGACAAATCAGATCAGGATCAGCGAGTGGTTCCCTTATAACATTTTTCTTTCTAGACTGGAGGGTATCCCGAAGGGGCCAGTCCTTCCGAATGTAATGCTCTGAGCGTGCTCGACTATCCCATTCACAAAAGAAGCAGGGAAATTTGGTGTTTTCTAATTGTAGGCCAAGGACGAGGGCAACCATCTTTAAATCCCCGCAAATTCGCCACTGGTAGCGCTCATATCCAATTTTCTCGAAAAGGTACTTGATTATATCGTGTTTCTCCTTGAGTGTGGTGGAATAGGCGATTGGGGCAGATGGGTACTGATTCCCAATGTGTAGCAGAACTGTTTTCAAACTAGTGCATGAAGAATCTATGAACAATCGCCATTCATTTGGCCTATATTCAATCCCCATACTCTTTATCAATCCATCAATATCAGAAGCATACGTGAGATTTTCTTCTTCCGCGAGAAACTGTTGGAAACGGCGGTCTGTGTAACGGAAGTACAAGATATGTACACCCAGAAGTAAAAACTTACGCTCCTTCAATTTTGATGCTAGTAACTCTGCTTGGTATTGAGATAAGCCTGAGAGATCCCTCACCAAATCATTCAGAGCTTCGTGAGTAAAGAGTTGAGGCTGATTCTCGAGTTGGGCTGAAGACTCTTCATACTCAGAATCCGTGCTGCTCTCGCTCACTTCTTGAGAAGACATGTCCACTGGTAAATCAGATTCTGGGGAATCAGATTTCTGATTGTCTACCAATGAACGATGGAGGATCCATTGAAGCAGCTTCTGGATACTTCAGCAAATGTTTATTTTTCCTATGATACCCAGTCACGTCTATCAGACAAAAAAAACAGCCGGTGACATGATCGATGAGCTCGCTCCATGTCGCTGGAACATCGAATGTCATCTTGTTGATTCCGTCTTGACTATAATGGAGATTTCGATGATAATTAATGCAAACGGTGTGAGGCACCCATGATTTTTCTAGATTCCTCGCTGGTCGTTGAAAAACCTTTCTGAATGCTTCCAACAGAGCTGGGGTGATGCTTCTCCTCTGATACTCAGGTGTATATTTAGCACACACGTAACAGAACTTGTTTGGGGAGGTTTTACATTTGCGGTGCACAATTACGTGATGAAAAAATTATACCAATTTAAATATGAGATTTTTGAAGCAAATGACATCTCTTCTCTCTTTGTTTTGTTCATAAACAAGTCAAATTGTTTGAATTTCATAGTATATAACTGTAATGAAGCAGTGAATTAGTTAAATGAGGAAGCCATAAAAGAGGAAAGTCAATTTTATTATTTAAAATTTGCAGTCACAGTTTGACGACTATCGCAAACTAGAGAACAGATCATTACATTTCTCAGAAGGATTTTTTTCATGAACAAGAACGAGAGCTGCGAGAAAACTTTTACAAAAATTTTGCTATTTCTATCAGATTCAAACATTTATCAAAAATTTAACTTCAAATTAACCATCCATCTCGTTTTTCTTCATTATTTGCTACACAATTTTAGATTGGGCTAGTTTAACGATAATTTTTGTTGTAATTTAGTTGTTTACCGTAATCAGTGGAATATATCACTGAAATTTTCTCAATTGAATCATTTTATTAAGAATAATAATAAACCGGAATTCGCGTGTTTAAGGATACAAAGTTAAAATGGGAAGTAATTTTCAGGCTTTCATAAATATTCTTCATTTGATTTCGGGGGAAATTCAGAATCATCTGGAAATGACGACGTCTGGGATAGGGTTTCGGCGTCAGACTCATCTTCTCAATCTCAAGAACTTCTTGGAAAAATAATAAATCCCGATACAGCCTCCAAAAGGGTTCACAAACATGTCCCTGTCGCTCAGTCTTCAATTGCAGGCCATGAAGGATTTCAAAACGACATACCTAGGCTTGAAGTTTCAAGCAGACTTGCTGGCCTGATTGTAGCAAAAATTCGTAGTGAATATCAAAATTGAATCTTTCCTTTCCATTCAAAAGTAAATACCTGAAATGGGAGGATTAAAAAAATTTCTAATTTCTTCCCAGACGGCTGAGTTCCCCGCATCGAAATCAGGTGCGACATACTTCCACAATTCAGGATGATTTTTCAAAAGGTTGATCAGGAGTTTTCCTTGAACGAAGGGCATCTTTTAATGATTACAATCCACTGGAGGTTACAACACGTGTTGGTATTGGTTTGAACTTGGCGCTTCTCCGAAAATTCATAACTAACTTCCGGCCATTCCGCTCAACCATAACCATTCTTTTTCTCAAAAAATGCTAATTTTTCATGAATTTTTTTAGGATTTTCGGCGCAACGAATCGAAAGGAGGGAGCAATCACTAGAAAGATGAGAATTCCACCAATCTATCATTTTTTTAACCAAACACAGAACGACCAAATTCATTTTTTAATTAATTATTCGAACTGAGCATTTTAGTTAGTTTTCCGGTTTTCAATATTTGATTACTCTATAACTAGACCTCCTGGAGGATTTTTTCAAGCAGATTTGTAATCAGTGTGAAAAAAACTTCAAAACCATGTACGTTTCATAATTGTAGTCAAACTGACCGAAATTCTGTAGTACCGTGTAATTAAATACCGATGTTGGTAAATTCTTAAGTCGTTATGAAAATGTCATAGAAATCGAAAGCCTGTAATAGCTGAGTCAATAGGGTGAGGAACTCGCAATTCGTTCAGTCGGTTTCGAATCCCACGTGTGTCCAATTTTTCCACTGCATCATTGTCTCAGTCAGCGTCAACTCTCGACCTTGATGAGCGTAAAGAAATGAAAAATAATACGACACGCAGCCAGGAAAATTAAACGTTGTCTGATTGTTCTTAGAAGAAGACCTTGTATTTGTCGTACACTTTCAATTGGATTGCGATATTTCACAAATTATCAACACAATGTAATTCGCTGTCATGGGGGATGAAAAGGGAAAAACTACAGATTTCATGGAATCGTGTTTCCATACAACTTCCGAGGGTTACAATGAGTAAGAATCTAATTAGTTGTCCTGAGACTCTTGCTCCTGCAACATCATCCCTCATTCTCTGTTCAGTGTGTTAAATTTCCTCTAGAAATTGACTGAATCGTTATTCTCCTTCAGTTGTTCGTCAGTTTGGATCGAGGTATGTAATCTTTCTGTCTGTAATGTGCTAGTGGAGAAGTTATATAATAAAATAGGAGTTCATTTTTATTTTTCAATGGACAATAAATTATCATAGTCACGAGTACATTCATGACAGAATGTATACAGTAGTTCTTGTGGACTTGTTGAGCGCTAAATATAGAGTCACCACATGTTCTTCTGAAATCACTCCCTTCTGAGATAAATGGACCATTTAAGAGAATGTCGGAATAGATTCAATGGTCTTCATTACTAATTCTATATTGATGGCTTCATTAATCTAATATTAATCTATCCATAGCACTGATCAACTCATTTTTTTCTTAAGATGCCCCATGCCGAGAGATATGCTAGTCCAATGCGCGTCCCTGGAGAGAGATCACGTTGGAAAAGGTCTACGTCTAATTTCGGAATCGTTACGGAAAAAATTTCCATCCTTGCCGGCGAATACACGACTGTGTATCAACTGTACAAAGAAAGCTGCCACTTATATTGCTCGCCCATCACCGCCTAATTTTCATCCATACATGGAAGCTTTCCCTCCGATATCTCATTCAACAGCGACTGGAGGTTCCGATGATTGTTCCGGGTACTCTGCAAATCTTACACCATTCATGGCGGACATTTCTATCGGTAACATCACAAGCAGTTCATTGAGATCTGGTGATTCTTTCTATTCAGTTGATCCTAATAATAATGGATTCAACGAAGCGTTCGATGACCCAATGGAAATCGACGATTTCTCAGTAGATGAAGATACTGACAATGTAGTGAGCAGGAGAACAGTAGAACATTCACGTTCTCCTCGAAATGTTGAGCTGGAAGAAATGTTGAATGGCTTGAAAGAAAAATTGAAGAGTACGGAGGGATACGCTGAACGTCCACAAATTTTGACAGTCGTTCCATTGTCATGAAATACTCGGAAAATGAGTGAAGAATTTGGAGCCACGGGACACATGGCTCAGAGAGCGAAAAAATTGAGAGAAATGAGAGGAGTATTGGCTTCGGCCGTCGCAAAAGCAGAAAAATCATTACACGATGAAACTATTGAGAACGTCCACACGTTTTACGAGAATAACAGTCGAATTATGCCAGGAATCAATGATAAAGTATCCGTTAGAATCAACAACGAGGAGAAAATTGTGCAGAAAAGGCTGGTACTTGAAAATTTGGCAGATCTGCATAAACAATATGAAACTTCTCATCCAGAATCTCCTATGGGATTCAGTAAGTTTGCGGAGTTGAGACCGAAACATTGTGTATTGGCAGGAACGAGTGGTACGCACGTTGTCTGCGTCTGTACGTACCACCAAAACTGCAAATTGATGTTGGATGCCATCAATATTTCCACCCTCACAGAAGATTCAATTTCTCCTCTTACGAACTACAATACTACAATACTCCGATTATCTCGCGAAGCTCATGGGTTCCAATCCAATGCCTGCGTGCCATTTAGATGAATGCCAAAACTGTCCGGTAGTTGATGTGCTATCACTGAATTGAAAAAATTACTTTGTAACTACGCTATGATTGAAGGTGTGGAATTCAAAACGTGACAAAGTGTGGATAGAGCAACATTGCAGACTCAGAAACTCCCAGCAAGTGAATTCATTGATTTACTTTGTGAACGATTGAAAACGTTGAAATCTCATCATTTTATTGCCACTGAGCAAACAGCCTGTATGTGAAAGAGCGAAAGGAGAATTTAGTTTAAGGAACGATTCTGGTTCAGTGTAATTTCTCCGAGAATTATTCCTTCGTTTCTCACGATGCAGCTCAATCATTTCATTATAATAATGACCATTGCACTGTACATCTAGTGGTCTATTATTATCGTCAGGGGAGTGATTGTCGCCATTGAAGTCTAGTCCTTCTGTCTGATAGTCTTGTCCACGATACTGCTGCGGTTTACGTAATGTAAAAGATTTTGATAGAGCACATACGAAAAGTCTGTGAGGTGGTGACAAAATTAATTTATGTTACCGATAGAGCTGCACAACAGTATAAGAATCGGTACCAAATCGCAAATCTTTTGTCCCACAAAGATGATTTTGGAATTGAAACGGAAGCTCGTTATCATGCGACTGCACATGGTAAAACGGCATGTGATGGAGTAGGCGCAGTTTTAAAGAGGGGAGCAAGGCGAAGAAGTCTGCAGATAACTCAAGGGGAACCTATTCTCACATCTAGTGGTCTGTTTCGCTGGGCAAAAGATCACTTCAAAGATCTTGATGTATTTTTTTTATAGTAAAGAACAACCCAAAGTTATCCAGGATAGCTTAAAACAAAGACTCAATAGTGCGAAGGCCATTCCAGCCGTCCAAAAAAATCATTGCCTCATCCCTGGAGAAGATGGACAATTATTAGTTGAACAATATTCAGCAGCGGCTAGTGCCCTGGGAATCCAGGAGCCGCGCTACAGCCACGGTATTTGCGTGGCTATTGCGTGGCTATTACGATTGTCATTTTCTGGGGATAAAAAGGGGGAAATGATATCTGAAAACACAATAAAAGCGGATAGACGAATTATTAGTGTATATTTGCACTGTTTATAACATTGTTTTCTATCAATTGATTGAAATTAATGTGAGTGTATATAATGATAATACAAGACCCGTAGGGGGAATGCCGGGAGATGGCGGCAGTGTCGATATCCCAACGGGGTCGGTCAAGTCGACAGGAGTCGCAGCCAGAATAAGTGAGACCCCAACAGAGGTGGGGCGCCACGGTCGATTCTAACGGCTGGGCGAGCTGCCTGTGCCGGTAACTCGGCAGTAGGGCCAGAAGAAGAATATCCATGGATTTTTGGAGTGGGGGACAAGCATATGAGTGGGAATTACGTAGAGTGGGAGTATCCTGGGCAGGGAAAACATCTGCTAGAAGCCCTATAGCAGTCCCGCTGTCACAGGGGTAGGTTCGAAGGGGGGTTTATGTCCTCCTTGTCCTCAATGTTTACTTTATGTTTTTCCGTTGATTCATTCGCCCGCTAATTAATATTAAGGGATGAGACGAGGACTTTTCGATGGAGAATTAGATTCCCCATCTATCAACCCCCGTTTCATCCCTTAATCTTTGTTATAAAAAAATTAAAACTGCAACGAAAGTCACGGTGCTATGAGAAACCCAATGGTTTCTCGGCGCAGAGTGCCACCCCAATGATTCGCCCGCCAATTAGAAAATCGTCTCTCCCCTCGTAATTAACATTAAGGAACGAAACCAACGCTGTTCGATGTAGAATTAAAGTCCCCATCCAGCAACCCCTGTTTCATCCCTTAATAATCTCTGTAATAGAAAATTAAAAACTGCGACGCAATTTACGGCGCTATGAAAAACTTAATGGATAACTCGCCCGCCAATTAAAAAATCGTCTCTCCCCTCCTAATTAACATTAAGGAATGAAACCAA
>NW_021681141.1:33452-34616 GCF_001412515.2 Diachasma alloeum
CAAAAACTGCGACGCAATTTACGGCGCTATGAAAAACTTAATGGATAACTCGCCCGCCAATTAAAAAATCGTCTCTCCCCTCCTAATTAATATTAAAGAATGAAACCAACGCTGTTCGATGGAGAATTAAATTACCCATCCAGCAACCCCCGTTTGATCCCTTAATCTCTGTAATAAAAAAATAAAAACTGCGACGCAATTTACGGCGCTATGAAAAACTTAATGGATAACTCGCCCGCCAATTAAAAAATCGTCTCTCCCCTCCTAATTAATATTAAAGAATGAAACCAACGCTGTTCGATGGAGAATTGAATTCCACATCCAGCAACCCCGTTTGATCCCTTAATCTCTGTAATAAAAAAATAAAAACTGCGACGCAATTTACGGCGCTATGAAAAACTTAATGGATAACTCGCCCGCCAATTAAAAAATCGTCTCTCCCCTCCTAACTAATAATAAGAGATGAAACCAACGCTGTTCGATGGAGAATTAAATTCCCCATCCAGCAACCCTCGTTTGATCCCTTAATCTCTGTAATAAAAAAATAAAAACTGCGACGCAATTTACGGCGCTATGAAAAACTTAATGGATAACTCGCCCGCCAATTAAAAAATCGTCTCTCCCCTCCTAACTAATAATAAGAGATGAAACCAACGCTGTTCGATGGAGAATTAAATTCCCCATCCAGCAACCCTCGTTTGATCCCTTAATCTCTGTAATAAAAAAATAAAAACTGCGACGCAATTTACGGCGCTATGAAAAACTTAATGGATAACTCGCCCGCCAATTAAAAAATCGTCTCTCCCCTCCTAACTAATAATAAGAGATGAAACCAACGCTGTTCGATGGAGAATTAAATTCCCCATCCAGCAACCCTCGTTTGATCCCTTAATCTCTGTAATAAAAAAATAAAAACTGCGACGCAATTTACGGCGCTATGAAAAACTTAATGGATAACTCGCCCGCCAATTAAAAAATCGTCTCTCCCCTCCTAACTAATAATAAGAGATGAAACCAACGCTGTTCGATGGAGAATTAAATTTCCCATACAGCAACCTTCATTTTATCCCTTAATCTCTGCAATCAAAAAATAAAAACTGTGACGAAAGTCGCGGCGCTGTGAAAAAGCTAATGGTTTCTCGACGCAATGACTCCCGATAATTC
>NW_021681141.1:34801-34951 GCF_001412515.2 Diachasma alloeum
GCCAATTAAAAAATCGTGTCTCCCCTACTAATTAATATTGAAAAATGAAACCAATGCTGTTCGATGGAGAATTAAATTCCCTATCCATCAACCTTTATTGCATTCCTTAATCTCTGTAATAAAAAAATGAAAACCGCGACGAAATTTACG
>NW_021681141.1:37918-38451 GCF_001412515.2 Diachasma alloeum
GGTTGTGGCAGAATCTATCACGCAAACACTCAGGAGAAAATTAGATCTTGCATTGTTATTAAAGGACTGGGCTCTTTCTTCTGTTCACAGGCTAGTGAGGGAGAACTGGCTGTGGCACAAGTAGTTCTGGGCCTGGGACAAGGCGAGGAAATGAGCTTGGTTGTAGGGTCAGTTTACATGCCCTATGACTCGGCTGAACCACCTCCTTCGAAAAAAGTAAAGGACCTATGCAACCATGTGAAGGAAAGGGGACTTGAACTCCTGCTAGGTTGTGATGCCAACTCGCACCATGTAGCATGGGGGAGCACCGGCATTAACGGCAGGGGGGAAAGCCTCCAG
Organism: Diachasma alloeum; assembly: GCF_001412515.2. NCBI lineage: Eukaryota > Metazoa > Arthropoda > Insecta > Hymenoptera > Braconidae > Diachasma > Diachasma alloeum. The sequence continues at coordinate 38,258 of NW_021681141.1, forward strand.
GAATTCATAATGGGGGCCGGTCTAAACATCCTTAATAGGGGGTCAGAACCTACCTTCATAGATCGGAGACGACAGGAGGTCATAGATATCACTCTGGGGACGGATAGAGTGGCAGACATGATTGGGGACTGGAGGGTCTCAAAGGACCTCTCAGCGTCCGATCATCAAACCATAAGAATGTCCATCCACACAGT
>NW_021681141.1:40953-65011 GCF_001412515.2 Diachasma alloeum
CTGGTTGTAGATGGACTTCTAAATCAACTAAGTGAGGCCGGCTTCCACATCACTGGTTTTGCCGACGATGTGGCAGTTGTTGTGAAAGGCGGATTTCTGAGGGTGCTAACGGACCTGATGGCAACAGCCTTCAATATCATTTCGGACTGGTGCAGGGAAACTGGCCTATCGGTAAATCCAGCCAAAACAACAGTCCTGGTTTTCACCAGAAATTATAGACTGGAAAAGATCCAACCTCTGAAGCTAAATGGCTCGGAGATAAACTACACCAGCAGAGTGAAATATCTGGGTGTCCTCCTGGATAATAAACTCAGCTGGAAAGAACATATCTGTACACAGAGAAATAAAGTGTTTGCCTCTATGTGGGCGTGCAGAAGAGCTGTGGGCAGGACATGGGGACTCAATCCTAAAATGATGCTCTGGCTCTACCAAATGGTTCTACTTCCAAGACTGTTGTACGCTGCGGCCGTCTGGTGGCCGAGGGTGAGTAAGACGGAAACAGGGAACCTGTTGAAAAGCCTACAGGAAACCTTCCTGAGGCCTGCAAAAGGAGCCATGAAATCGACACCTACCGAGGCGGTAGAAATAGCACTCAGTATCCCACCCCTCGACCTTAGAGTTATGAGTTGTGCTACCACAACTGCATATAGACTAAGGTGTCAACAAGAATGGAAGATGACGGGCCAAGGCCATACAAGACTTAACCTAATCAATGATCGACCCTTCATAGGTAAGACGGATAGAATTCCTAGGAAGTATCAGATCAGGAAAACTTTCAGAACGAGTATACCACTCAGACAGGAGTGGTTAAACTCGGAACTTCAACCAGGACCAAGAGAAGACTACTGGTTTACAAACGGCTCTGGCTTCAATGAAAGTTTTGAGGCAGGCATCTACCGTCTGAAAGATGACTTTGGAGAGAGTTTTCCACTGGGCCACCATTCAACCGTCTTTCAAGCATAAATGCTGGGCATACTTAAGTGTGCAGAGTATCTGAATGCGAGAGACAAACAGGGTGAAAATATTCATCTGCAGTGACAGCCAGGTGGCGATTCACGCCCTGGAAAAACCCACTACAGAGTCACAGGTGGTGTGGGAATGCATGCAGGCATTGGACACACTGAGTAAAAACAATCAGGTTACCGTAACCTGGGTACCAGGCCACCATAGGATTCTGGGTAATGAAGTGGCAGATAAGCTGGCCAAGGAGGATACAGAAAGGGTGCCCGCACACGGCCTGCTTGGCATGCCCTTCGCAGTGGGAAAAACTCTTATTAAAGAACATTTCCGGCGAGATCATGTCAGGCATTGGGAGAAAGTTGTGACCTGCAGACAAGCGAAACTGCTTATGAGGGGGCAATTAAGAGATAGAACCAGAAAGCTTCTGGAGATGCACAGAGGGTATCTGAGGGTGGCAATGGGGTTCCTCACGGGTCATACAGCTCGCAGAGCTCATCTGTTCAAGATGAAACTTGCAGAACAAGAAGACTGTAGACTGTGCGGAAGCGATAAGGAGGGCGTTATCCACATTTTACGTGAATGCCCCCTATTAGCACTCCGTCGCTATAAAATCTGGGGCCAGGCTTTCCTGGAACCAGAGGACTTACAACAAGCATCTGTCACCAGCCTTATTAGCCTAGTGAGAAACAGGGCTGTGTGACTGACCGAAACTAAGGTGGTTGTTACAAAAGATCGTATGATTCAGGTGGTTCTGGGTACTTTAAGTGACCAGCCGCGCATATTCTAATTCTAATTCTACAAAGGTTAAGGGATGAAACGGGGGTTGATGGAAGGGGAATTTAATTCTCCATCGAACAGCATCGGTTTCATTCCTTAATGTTAATTAGGCGGGGAGAGACGATTCTTTAAGTAGCGAGCGAGTTATCGGGAGTCACTGTGCCGAAAGACCATTAGGTTTTTCACTGCGCCGTGAATTTTGTCGCAGTTTTTATTTTTTTATTCCAGAGATTAAGGGATGAAACAGGGGTTGCTAGATGAGGAATTTAATTCTCCATCGAACAGCATTAGTTTCATTCCTTAATGTTAATTAGGAGGGGAGAGATGATTTTTTAATTGGCGGGCGAGTTATCCATTAAGTTTCTCATAGCGCCGTAAATTGCGTCNCGATTTTTTGATTAGCGGGCGAGTTATCGGGAGTCACTGCGCCGAGAGAGTATTAGGTTTTTCATTCACTGAGAGAAAAAATTACCTCTGCCGAAATAGTATATTTCGATACGAGTGAGACAGAATTTTCACGAGTGTGAAGTTGGCGGCCCGAGGCGAAGATGAGGACTGCCAATCACACGAGCTGAAAATTCCTGTCTCACATGTGTCGAACAATAGTTTTTGACAGTGCTGTTACGTTCAGCGAGTGGCGAACTGTGCCTTTTTTCGTTTACGAGTAAACGAAAAGGCACTTTTCGACACGAAGTGAATGTAGCAGTAGTGTCAAAAAGATAAATGTTCACCTGTACAAAATTTTCTGGTCTCAAGATTATTATTCCCCACGAGAAAATATTCTGCAGCAAAAAATTTATTCTTTCCACTTGAAAATCTGACAGGGGCATATGAATACATATTCTTTCGAGTAGAATAACAAGATTCAAATATCATGATAATAATCTGTTTGACTGCAAACCAAAAAATTTTCCCTGAAGCAAAAGTTTGAGCTGACAGAAAAAACATTCTTTCAGCAAAAATACGACTGTATAATCTCTACTGCGACTTTCTCTATCATTTCCAATATTACTCATTTGTTTCCCCGCCATTGATAGTTATTGAGTGAGAAATCAAAGTCTAGTTCTGAGATCACAAACGGATAAGTTTGAGAAGATCAAACCTCTGATTCACAGAAAATTTCGAAACCTTTTACGAAGCTTTTTTGTAATCAGCGGAATAGTGTACTTCTTTTCCGCTTGACTTGTGTACGTGAAAAAAAAAACAGATTTTGAGGCGACAAATTATTTATCTATTTAGATCAAACTATACGTTGACTCCACGTATCTTATATTATTAGACGAAGTTATTTCGATATTTTTGAGCGGAATAAATATATTTTCGGCAGAGGTAATTTTTTCTCTCAGTGTTGCACCGTGACTTTCGTCGCAGTTTTTATTTTTTGATTACAGAGATTAAGGGATGAAACGGGGGTTGCCGTACGGGGAATTTAATTCTCCATCGAACAGCGTTGGTTCCATTCCTTAATATTAATTAGGAGGGGAGAGACGATTTTTTAATTGGCGGGCGAGTTATCCATTAAGTTTTTCATAGCGCCGTAAATTGCGTCGCAGTTTTTAATTTTTTATTACAGAGATTAAGGGATGAAACGGGGGTTGCTGTATGGGGAATTTAATTCTCCATCGAACAGCATTGGTTTCATTCTTTAATGTTAATTAGGAGGGGAGAGACGATTTTCTAATTGGCGGGCGAATTATTGGGGTGGCACTCTGCGCCGAGAAACCATTGGGTTTCTCATGGCACGGTGACTTTCGTCGCAGTTTTAATTTTATTATAACAAAGATTAAGGGATGAAACGGGGGTTGATAGATGAGGAATCTAATTCTCCATCGAAAAGTCCTCGTCTCATCCCTTAATATTAATTAGCGGGCGAATGAATCAACGGAAAAACATAAAGTAAACATTGAGGACAAGGAGGACACAAACCCCCCTTCGAACCTACCCCTGTGACAGCGGGACTGCTATAGGGCTTCTAGCAGATGTTTTCCCTGCCCAGGATACCCCCACTCTACGTAATTCCCACTCATATGCTTGTCCCCCACTCCAAAAATTCATGGATATTCTTCTTCTGGCCCTACTGCCAAGTTACCGGCACAGGCAGCTCGCCCAGCCGTTAGAATCGACCGTGGCGCCCCACCTCTGTTGGGGTCTCATTTATTCTGGCTGCGAATCCTCTCAACTTGACCGACCCCGTTGGGATATCGACACTGCCGCCATCTCCCGGCATTCCCCCTACGAGTCTTGTTTTATCATTATATACACTCACATTAATTTCAATCAATTGATAGAAAACAATGTTATAAACAGTGCAAATATAAACTAATAATTCGTCTATCCACGTTTATTGTGTTTTCAGATATCATTTCCCCCTTTTTAGCTCCAGAAAATGACAATCCTATTAGCCACGCAACAGCCACGCAAGTACCGTGGCTCCTGGATCACCAGGGTGGAGAAGTTTTTTCGAAAAAGAGTCGACGAAAGCATTAACTTATATATACCTAGCGATCTGACATGTTCATCAATTTAAGTGGTATCAAAACTATTATATTCTCCTTATTTCAATTTGACAATGGAGTTACGTTATCCATTGAGTAAAAATGTATGATACAGGAGTAAGTGGTGAGTTTCATATGTGATTTCCATAATTATAGCCGTTAATGTCGTAAAGGGTTATTTAGGATTGCAATAACGATTAAACACAGTTTTATTATCGTAAATATAATTAAGTTTTATTCACCAACGTAACGCGACAACGGTCGAGGCACAAGTGGTACATAGTACGAGTATATCTCAGAAGCGCAACGGCGCCGTGGCGACACAGTCAGCCACACTGTCGGTAACAAGGAGACTGGCGGAGGGCGCCACATTCAGCACTCCCTCCCGCCATAGACAGTATCCTTGAGTCCTCTCCAGTCTTCTTCTCTCCTGGTAATATATTCTCGTTCATCACAAAGTTTCTTATTCGGTAACTTTATCTCGCCTCAGTATTCTCGCCAGGTAATTTCGTCAGTTTAATCTCATTAGTTTTTCCATCTCGCCAATTTTATCTCTCCAAGAAGGTCTCGCCAAATTAGTTATTTCCTAGACAAACAGAAAGAAAATAATTTAAATATTTACTTTCATTATTAGGTCCATCAACCGCTTGTGTGTTTCAAACGTCAATGGTTTGGTGAAACATCAGCTAGCTGATCCCGTGAGCCAATCCAAATGATTTTTATATAATTCTTTTTAACACATACCTTTACATAATGTCATTTGTTCTCTACAATGTGTCTCAATTTCATTCCTCCATTTATTTCTGCACTAATAATAGCAGATTTATTATCACACCTTAAGACCATTGGAACAGGGGGATCAACCAGTATCAGTTTCAAAGAGTTGTGCAACGACATCATTTCTCGACTCGCCTCGCTCATTGCAACATACTCAGCTTCACACGTAGAAAGTGCTACTGTAGTTTGTTTGTGAGTTCGCCAAATGATCGTATCACCAAACAGTCTAATCACAAATCCATAAGTTGTGATTGAATCTTTACAATCAGAAAAACTCGTATCAGAATAACCCTGAATGTCATTGGTCTCGCCTGAATATCTCAGACCCAAGCCCGTAGTACCTCTCAGATACCGAAAAATTCTTTTTACCATTTCCCAATCACTTTCTTTAGGATTTACTTGATGTCTGCTTATCACATTGACTGCATATGCAATGTCTGGTCTCGTAGCACCAGCCAAATACAAAAACTACCTACGGCCTCTCTATAAGGAACGTTTGCTTTTGTTCCTGTCCTTTCCAAAGTCCCATTATCATATTCTGTTTCTCTTAATTTTCTCTCATTATTAGCTACTTGAGAAGTATTCATTGATGTACATTGTGGATGTGCTTTATCAAAGCCAAACCTACTTAATATCTTTTGAATATATTTTTTCTGACTTAATTTAATAATCGGATTTTCTCTGTCCCGCCTAATAGTCATGCTCAAGAATTCCTTGGGCTCTTCCAGGACTGTCATTTCAAATTCGCTACATAGATTACTCTTTACTTCAGCCAATTTATCGTTATCATTACTTGCCAACATATCATCTACATAAAGTAGCAGAAGCAAGAACTTGTCTTCATCTCGTCAAGTGAATAAACAAGGTTCTAAATCCGAGTTCTGCAGACCCATACTCAAAACTACTTCAGTGAATTTTACATTCCACCGTTTGGGACTGATACGATGACCATAAAGTGCTAACAAAATGTGTAATTTGCACACATTTTCTTGCCTATCTTTTTCAGTATGTTTAGTTCCTTCTGGAATTTCCATGTAAATTTCCTCATCTATCACACCATTGAAGAAAGCAGTTTTAACATCTAGCTGACACACCTCTAGATTCTATTTGTTTATAATTAATATAACTATTCTCACTAAAGGTAAACGAGCTACTGGAGCATAAGTTGCCCTTAATTCATAAATGTTCTTATCCTTGAAACCTCTGATTACTAGTTTCACCTTGAATCTTATTTTTCGATTTGCCTCATTTTTACACTTAAAAACCCATTTTGAATCAATGACATTTAATCTTTTTCCATTCATCATACTTAGAGGTCTTTTAACAATTTTCCATACTTGATTCTTTTCTAACGAGTTCAATTCTTCATCAACCGCATTTAACCAAGAATCTTTATTTTTACTATTTATAGCTTCTCGATAATTTGAGGGATCTTCATTTATGCTTGATAAAAGTGCATGATACGCTTCATCTTCCTTTTGTGCTAAATCTATCTCGCCTATATTACTGATAAGACTAGTGAAGAAAACATTTCCTTTCACGTTCTCATCAATTTCCAACTCTGAAAAGCTATTATCATTTATTGTTTTATCTTTTATATCAACTGTCTTCACTTTCTTGGTAATGTTTTGTTCTGAAACTTCTTTCCTTGGTCTACCTCTTTTGCGTTTTATCTCTCCCTCCGGTTTTGAAGAATCCTCGGCCTCACCTCGATTCTTTTCGAACTCAACAAACCATTCATCTTTATTCTCCATTTCTCCATAGTCTGGGAAATCTTTGATACCGTTTCCCTTGTATTTATCCCCATACACTAATTTTTCATTGAATTTAACATGTCTACTTTCATAATATTTGCCTAGCTCTGGCTTTAAGAGTTCATACCCTGTTGGAGTATATCCAACCAAGACCATACCTATACCTCGAGGTCCAAACTTTGGGCCAGCATTTCTAGCAATTTTTACATAACTTAAACTACCGAATCTTTTGATTTGATTAATATCAAAGCTGTGATCAGGAGCGAATCTTTCTAAAGGAGTTATCATATTGTTTGATTTATGTGGAGTCCTATTGTAAGCGTAAACTGCAGCAGTTAAGCCCAGATCCCACATGCCCTTTGGCAGTCTCGAGTCAAACATATAACATCTCACCTTTTTCTGGATAGTTTGATTAAATCTCTCAGCGACACCATTGTGTTCAGGTGTATCAGGGGAAGCTAACTGTAATTCCGCCCCTAGACCCTTAAGAACTTCAACTGTATGCCCGCCTGTATACTGTTCCCTGATCTGATCTAAGATAACACACTTTCGCGTCATAACCCAGTAAATTACGCGCACTTCTGATGAACATCTCAAGACAACGTCCTGATTCACTTTTCGCCTTCATTGGATAAGCCATAGCGAATCTTGAGAAGTCATCGATGAACACAGAAATAAATCTGTATCCCTTAGGATGAGAAATTGGAGTAATGGCCCCATCACATTGGGAATGACCATTTATGAAATTTAGACGTTAAGCACATCTCACAATCTCTAATGAATTCATCATCAAATTTTACTGCATTTAATTCTTTATTATCTGGGAATTTCTTTTGTAATGCCTTGAGGTAACTCGTTGAGGCATGTCCAAATCTACAATGCCACAACATGACATTCTGATTCTTCAAATAGCTATCTTTATCAATTGAAAGTTTTGGAAAAACTTCTACTGAATCATCCCATGGTAATTCATCAACATCTTGCAATTTCCTGTCCCAAATGGTGTAATCAAAATTTGATTGTTCATAGGGAATCTTTTCTTTAGTAATTATTTTTTCAAGTTTTCACTCGCTTTTTCATTTTGCTTTTCTTCCTTTGCCTTTTCTTCAATTTCATTTTCTTCCTCATTACTCTTATCAATTTCGTCTGTTTTCTCACTTGTTTCATTCTGTAAATTTGCTGTGACACTTCTGGTAAGATATCTTTTCACCTCATTCTCACCCCCAGTGATATCAGCAACATTTGCTACTATTCGCCTGTTTATTTGCTTGAAAGAATTCTCACTGATAGAGTTTGACTTTACTATTTCTAAATCGATTATCCAGTAAGGTTTTCTATAAATTCCCGAGATGAAAAGTTCATTCGACAATGGATCAACTATATCAATTTTCTTGTCATCTAAGGAGATTGCTAATGCCATTTCGGCGAATTTCCTTAATGATAGTAGATTTGCTTTAAGAGCTTCTGCAAAAATAACTTTGTCAATTTCTAGTAATTTACCACTCGCCAGTTCAATTTCTATTTTTCCTGCTCCCTCCGTTTCTAAGTCCGCTGACTCATTTTTATTCGCACACCTAATTACTCAACAATCTAATTCATTGAATATTTTAAATATAATCCTAGAATTTGTTAACTGCTCGGTCGCGCCTGAATCTGCCAGAAAGTCTGTCAGAAACTTATTTCCATTTGTTTGTTGACTATCTGCATAAAATATCTACAAAGCTAAGGGGAGTGGTAATTATTTAATTAATTAATTACTATCGAAAATGTTTGCAAAATCACCTACATGTCTCATCAGTATTTTAACCCTAAATGTTAGTTCACAAATATTTTCAGAAAAAAAGGAGATTAATTCACGAAAAAAAAATTCAATTTTTTTTGTTAATAAGAGATATCTAGACGTTTCTATGAACTGCGAAATAATAGAATTGCACTATTCGACTGTTACTTTATACAGTCGACACGGTATTCAACTGATAATTTTTGATAATTCCACTGCTAATTTTTCATGTTGATATATATATGGCCGATTCTCCCCAATATCGTCCTGGTTTTCAGGGTCAAATTTGGGATTGGGCTAAATTTTTAGCCTCGTAACTCTGTTAATAGTGGAGAATCTTCAGATGGAAGTTTTTTTCTATTTCCTTTTCAAGTAAATCTGACGGCTACAGTTACAATTTTACAAAAAATATTACATAAGATTACTTAAGATCACTTTTTTCCTCGAAATTATGCGTAAATTTATTGTTCCACCACATCGAATTGAAAATAAATTTCTTCCTTCGAAAGAACATGTTTTTTCACGCATTTACCTAAAATTTTAAATTTTACTCGTGCTTCGCACTCGTGATTGGTTAATCTTAAAAACTTGACTCCTTCGTTTGTTTGTAACGAACCTATTGGGAAATACCTAACAATTTTAAAGCTCTTGTGGTACTATATACGATAATTTGGGTGTTACGACAACCTGTCAATATCCATTTTTCAGCTACTGCCACTGAGGCTACCCAGTCGTCGTGGAGGAGGCAGTTCTGGGGCTCTGGGGGTGGGTGTTTCTCTAGGTATTCGATGAGGATAACGTCCTCGGTGGAGAGACCACGGTCGCTTATATGAGTTGAGAGGGGCGAGCGAAGAAACTCGGAGGAAACGAGAAAGTCGAAGGAGATTGAAGCGGAGAGATTGACGGTTTCTCGAAGGAGAGTGTTCAAGAGCGTGTTTAAGTCCTCTGGAGTGATGGGAGCAGGAACTGAGAGAGGATAGTCTGGAACTGCATAGCTGGAATGTTAATAATAATGTGTAGTTTTAACGGTTTACAAGAATTTTTTCGATCAGCATCTATTTAATTTTCATAGGAAATTCGATAAATACAAAAGTTATTGTGAAAATTTGGATTCTGTATAAGTTCAGGGGTGATGAGAGTAAAATGGGCCGGTTTTAATCATCAATAACTCAACATCTACTACGTAAAATTCAATTTTGTTTTCTTCCATTCTGCAGCTATTGTTTGGGCTGTAAAATAAGATCTGATTTATTCTGATCGGAAAATTTCGTCAGGACATATTGATGATTTAAGAAAATCCATTTTTCCTCACCATCTCCTACGATACTTTTCTTCAAAGATTATTTTTAAGTTTCAAGCATTGAAAAGACTATTCACTCCATAAAACAGAAAAAATCTACTGATAATTTGAAGTTTTGCAATCAAATCTAGAAAAGACTAGAATGAAGCGTTGATAATAAGTGGAAGTGAATTAAATTCCGGAACGAGTCCCGAGGATTCTCAAAAATAGGCGAGTTTATAACCTCGCAATTAAATAAAACGTCAAATTCTTTACTTACCATTCCTGCTTAGTGATGAATCTGATCTGCAACTGTGGCACATCGCTACTAGTACTGGTTCCAGCCATTCTGTGTCGAAATCTTCGAATAATTATCAACAAATAACTAATGCACTCTCAACATTCCTGCCAATTCCTGCCTAGAGTAAGAAACCATGGGAACACGCGGTTCTTTCTTTGGTCCTGTATATATACTTAGAGAGATTGCCAGCAGAGGACTCTGACAATAGAAACGTCAAGTTGTTTTCCATATATTATCTGCAAGGGGTAATACGGGAAAAATTCCAAATTTATCGACGCTTTAGTTAAGGTGTTTCATCTGAAAAGTAAAAATCTCTCTATGTTATGGAAAATCGACCTCTGGTGATAAAAATTTGGTACTCGAAATTAAGACACCGAAATTAAGACATAAGGAAAAATTGTCAAACGGAACATTGTCAAATGAGAATGCGAAGGGGGCGCCATCCGGTAGTGACGCCACGGAGTATGATTTTTGGGGTAAAGAAGAGTTTTCAAGTTCGAATTGTATAGATAAATTCAAAATAATATTTAGTTTAAGATTATCAATTAGGGAGATATCTCAAGCACATTGAATTATACGGTATCATAGGGGCAAAATGGATATTTTCTGACCTAATTCCATTTTTTAGGGGTAAAATGGGTCTTTTCTGTACTCCTACGATTACATGGGGGCAAAATGGGTTTTTTGTGTACTCCTACGATTTAATGGGGGTAAAATGGGTATTTACTGACCACATACGATTTCATGGGGGCAAAATGGGTATTTACTGACCTCATACGATTTCATGGGGAAAAATGGGTTTTTCGTGAACTCATACGATTTCTTAGGGGTTAAATAGGTATTCTGCGAACTTTTACGATTTCATGGGGGCTAAATGGGTATTTTCTGACCCCATAAGATTTCATTGGGGCAAAATGGGTATTCTGTGAACTTTTACGATTTCATTGGGGTAAAATGGGTATTTTCTGACCTCGTACGATTTCATAGGGGCAAAATTTGTTTTTCGTGAACTCATACGATTTCATGGGGGTAAAATGGATTGCGTATAGAATTTATATAGGATTTTCGCATATGATATTCGGATATTTTGATACGGATATTTTGAATACAAATTATTTCTATACGATTTCTATAGGTTTGATCCTATGCGACACACTGCCTCATGTATATAAATAGTTCCTATGGAGATGCACCATTTCTCTACGTTTTTCTCTGGAGTGTTTACATATCTTTCGGACGAAAACAAAAAATTACGTCAGGATTTATATATAGAAATACATCGTATAGAAAATATTCCTACACAAATATCCGATCATTATGTACGTAAATTCTATAGGGTTTTATACGCAATCCGTAAAGAAAATTTTCATATAATTAATAAGTTAATAAGATGAAGGTATTTATAAATAGATAATTACAGCTGATAAAGAACTTCTGTATGAAGTGTGGAGACTCCTAATTAGACAACATCTAATCGAAGGAAACCATGAGGGAGAAGTAGTCTACCTGGCAATAATAGACGATAAAGTACATGTACCTCCAGACGAAGGAACTGGATATATCCATATCCGTTACATATATGTAACGGGCGAGACATCAGGCATATGTGTAAATAGGCGAGCATACTATACACATTAGAAATGCGCAATATTAAGACGTCAAATTACTTGAGAAATATTTAAATCAATATTTCGCAAGCATAAAAGACTCGAGTGGGTTTGGAGGAGGTCTTATGTTTAGATTTTCTGAAGAGCACATTCATTCTGAATTCGATTTGTTTATGTTTAGCAAGTCGAGTTTGGGATTTCGGACCTGAATAAAAAAATGTAACCAGATACAATAATCCTAAATTTTCGGTTTCTTTAAATTAGATAAGAGAGATTTCTTAGAGGATCAATGAAGATGTCTAACTGTGTTAGAATCTGCATTGTTGGCTGAACAAAAGCCAATGTATCTACTAGGTTACGGTTCGAAGAGTCAAGTGTCAAGAACAGCTGTGATCGAGAATGGGTCAAGTGAGATGAGTGAAGATTTGGTAAATACAGAGGCGAGGGCCACAGGCGAATCCCAGTCAAGCGAATTGACTGGAGGCGAGACGAAGAGTGGCGAGTTGAATAGCGGCGAGTTAAANCTTTACTTGGACCATATGTCTTACCTCTCATTGGTCTTTACTTGGACCATATGTCTCACCTCTCATTGGTCTTTTCGTTCCTCTATTGTTACTTCTATATTGATCTTGATAATTATTTCGATAATTATTTTTTGAATTAGAATTGTACCTTGGAGTCTGTTTAGAGTATCCTGAGCCACTTGGTGTATTGTCATTGTGGGGTACATTTAGGCAATCTCTCGCCTTGTGATTCCCAAACTGGTTGCATCTGTAGCACAAGTATCCTTTCCCTTTATTGGGATAGTCTGGTCCCTTGTGTCCATATGCCTGACAAGCAAAACACCTTGGCCCCTTGTGCTGTGCAAAATTAGCAGTTTTAATATCAGAATCTGAGAGCTCACTTTTCATAGTAGCTTCTTCTTCTAATANGTATCTCATATTATAGAGATCTTGTCTCACCGAGTGTGAAGTTATATTAAACTCAGCCATTTTCAATTCTTTCAGTTTCTTCAATATTTCTTTTGGATCTTGTAATTTGACAACTTTAGGGTGATAACTTCTGTCCAAATGATTGATCAGAATTTCTCTAACTTTGTGCTTCTATTCTGCAAGAGTTTCCTCGTCCACAGTAACCAGAATGCTATCATTAATGATGTGTAAAAGTTTATTAGTTTTAATTTCTGACGAGAAATAATCATAGAAGTGTTCATACTTCATTTTACTGTCCATTTTGTAATATCTTTTGAAACTCATTCCCTTGTTAAGCAATTCAATTTGTAACTTATTGGTTACCTCGCCAGCTAATTGACTCAAAGGATTTAGATTGTTTACTTGACTTGACTTTGTCTGATTAATTTCATTGATCTGTTTATTGACTATTGAACTAATTTGACGTTCTTGATTTGTATGCTCATCTGAGATCACTCCTCCAATTTTGTCATTGTGCTTTTTGTCCAATGCACTCAACAGCTCCTGTACTTCCCTTTTGTCTTGTGCTCTCGCCTCAGCATACAGTCTCACTTGGTTTCTATTCTCTGTTAACCTTCATACAGTGCTTTTGTTGAAGTTATATTTGAGCTACATAGCTTTTCACCATGCTCTTCAACTCAGCCAACTGTGTCTACAGAGACTGTTTTGATAGTCTTGTTGCCGTTAGGCTCAACTAATTCATCGTCTAGATTAGAATTTACCAATTTCAATTTAATATTTACTTTATTATCTGCTGTAATCTTGGATTTCAGTTTGATTTGGTGAGTTTTGTCAACATCAATATTACCTGTGGTTATTTCGCCTCCACTTTTCTCGCCGCCATTTAACTCGCCGCTATTCAACTCGCCACTCTTCGTCTCGCCTCCAGTCAATTCGCTTGACTGGGATTCGCCTGTGGCCCTCGCCTCTGTATTTACCAAATCTTCACTCATCTCACTTGACCCATTCTCGATCACAGCTGTTCTTGACACTTGACTCTTCGAACCGTAACCTAGTAGATACATTGGCTTTTGTTCAGCCAACAATGCAGATTCTAACACAGTTAGACATCTTCATTGATCCTCTAAGAAATCTCTCTTATCTAATTTAAAGAAACCGAAAATTTAGGATTATTGTATCTGGTTACATTTTTTTATTCAGGTCCGAAATCCCAAACTCGACTTGCTAAACATAAACAAATCGAATTCAGAATGAATGTGCTCTTCAGAAAATCTAAACATAAGACCTCCTCCAAACCCACTCGAGTCTTTTATGCTTGCGAAATATTGATTTAAATATTTCTCAAGTAATTTGACGTCTTAATATTGCGCATTTCTAATGTGTATAGTATGCTCGCCTATTTACACATATGCCTGATGTCTCGCCCGTTACATATATGTAACGGATATGGATATATCCAGTTCCTTCGTCTGGAGGTACATGTACTTTATCGTCTATTATTGCCAGGTAGACTACTTCTCCCTCATGGTTTCCTTCGATTAGATGTTGTCTAATTAGGAGTCTCCACACTTCATACAGAAGTTCTTTATCAGCTGTAATTATCTATTTATAAATACCTTCATCTTATTAACTTATTAATTATATGAAAATTTTCTTTACGGATTGCGTATAAAACCCTATAGAATTTACGTACATAATGATCGGATATTTGTGTAGGAATATTTTCTATACGATGTATTTCTATATATAAATCCTGACGTAATTTTTTGTTTTCGTCCGAAAGATATGTAAACACTCCAGAGAAAAACGTAGAGAAATGGTGCATCTCCATAGGAACTATTTATATACATGAGGCAGTGTGTCGCATAGGATCAAACCTATAGAAATCGTATAGAAATAATTTGTATTCAAAATATCCGTATCAAAATATCCGAATATCATATGCGAAAATCCTATATAAATTCTATACGCAATCCATTTTACCCCCATGAAATCGTATGAGTTCACGAAAAACAAATTTTGCCCCTATGAAATCGTACGAGGTCAGAAAATACCCATTTTACCCCAATGAAATCGTAAAAGTTCACAGAATACCCATTTTGCCCCAATGAAATCTTATGGGGTCAGAAAATACCCATTTAGCCCCCATGAAATCGTAAAAGTTCGCAGAATACCTATTTAACCCCTAAGAAATCGTATGAGTTCACGAAAAACCCATTTTTCCCCATGAAATCGTATGAGGTCAGTAAATACCCATTTTGCCCCCATGAAATCGTATGTGGTCAGTAAATACCCATTTTACCCCCATTAAATCGTAGGAGTACACAAAAAACCCATTTTGCCCCCATGTAATCGTAGGAGTACAGAAAAGACCCATTTTACCCCTAAAAAATGGAATTAGGTCAGAAAATATCCATTTTGCCCCTATGATACCGTATAATTCAATGTGCTTGAGATATCTCCCTAATTGATAATCTTAAACTAAATATTATTTTGAATTTATCTATACAATTCGAACTTGAAAACTCTTCTTTACCCCAAAAATCATACTCCGTGGCGTCACTACCGGATGGCGCCCCCTTCGCATTCTCATTTGACAATGTTCCGTTTGACAATTTTTCCTTATGTCTTAATTTCGGTGTCTTAATTTCGAGTACCAAATTTTTATCACCAGAGGTCGATTTTCCATAACATAGAGAGATTTTTACTTTTCAGATGAAACACCTTAACTAAAGCGTCGATAAATTTGGAATTTTTCCCGTATTACCCCTTGCAGATAATATATGGAAAACAACTTGACGTTTCTATTGTCAGAGTCCTCTGCTGGCAATCTCTCTAAGTATATATACAGGACCAAAGAAAGAACCGCGTGTTCCCATGGTTTCTTACTCTAGGCAGGAATTGGCAGGAATGTTGAGAGTGCATTAGTTATTTGTTGATAATTATTCGAAGATTTCGACACAGAATGGCTGGAACCAGTACTAGTAGCGATGTGCCACAGTTGCAGATCAGATTCATCACTAAGCAGGAATGGTAAGTAAAGAATTTGACGTTTTATTTAATTGCGAGGTTATAAACTCGCCTATTTTTGAGAATCCTCGGGACTCGTTCCGGAATTTAATTCACTTCCACTTATTATCAACGCTTCATTCTAGTCTTTTCTAGATTTGATTGCAAAACTTCAAATTATCAGTAGATTTTTTCTGTTTTATGGAGTGAATAGTCTTTTCAATGCTTGAAACTTAAAAATAATCTTTGAAGAAAAGTATCGTAGGAGATGGTGAGGAAAAATGGATTTTCTTAAATCATCAATATGTCCTGACGAAATTTTCCGATCAGAATAAATCAGATCTTATTTTACAGCCCAAACAATAGCTGCAGAATGGAAGAAAACAAAATTGAATTTTACGTAGTAGATGTTGAGTTATTGATGATTAAAACCGGCCCATTTTACTCTCATCACCCCTGAACTTATACAGAATCCAAATTTTCACAATAACTTTTGTATTTATCGAATTTCCTATGAAAATTAAATAGATGCTGATCGAAAAAATTCTTGTAAACCGTTAAAACTACACATTATTATTAACATTCCAGCTATGCAGTTCCAGACTATCCTCTCTCAGTTCCTGCTCCCATCACTCCAGAGGACTTAAACACGCTCTTGAACACTCTCCTTCGAGAAACCGTCAATCTCTCCGCTTCAATCTCCTTCGACTTTCTCGTTTCCTCCGAGTTTCTTCGCTCGCCCCTCTCAACTCATATAAGCGACCGTGGTCTCTCCACCGAGGACGTTATCCTCATCGAATACCTAGAGAAACACCCACCCCCAGAGCCCCAGAACTGCCTCCTCCACGACGACTGGGTAGCCTCAGTGGCAGTAGCTGAAAAATGGATATTGACAGGTTGTCGTAACACCCAAATTATCGTATATAGTACCACAAGAGCTTTAAAATTGTTAGGTATTTCCCAATAGGTTCGTTACAAACAAACGAAGGAGTCAAGTTTTTAAGATTAACCAATCACGAGTGCGAAGCACGAGTAAAATTTAAAATTTTAGGTAAATGCGTGAAAAAACATGTTCTTTCGAAGGAAGAAATTTATTTTCAATTCGATGTGGTGGAACAATAAATTTACGCATAATTTCGAGGAAAAAAGTGATCTTAAGTAATCTTATGTAATATTTTTTGTAAAATTGTAACTGTAGCCGTCAGATTTACTTGAAAAGGAAATAGAAAAAAACTTCCATCTGAAGATTCTCCACTATTAACAGAGTTACGAGGCTAAAAATTTAGCCCAATCCCAAATTTGACCCTGAAAACCAGGACGATATTGGGGAGAATCGGCCATATATATATCAACATGAAAAATTAGCAGTGGAATTATCAAAAATTATCAGTTGAATACCGTGTCGACTGTATAAAGTAACAGTCGAATAGTGCAATTCTATTATTTCGCAGTTCATAGAAACGTCTAGATATCTCTTATTAACAAAAAAAATTGAATTTTTTTTTCGTGAATTAATCTCCTTTTTTTCTGAAAATATTTGTGAACTAACATTTAGGGTTAAAATACTGATGAGACATGTAGGTGATTTTGCAAACATTTTCGATAGTAATTAATTAATTAAATAATTACCACTCCCCTTAGCTTTGTAGATATTCTTGGAGAAATGGAGGGAAAGTCATCAAAAAAAGGCCTAAATTAAACCACACTTAACTTCAGACGTGTCATTTTTTAAGACGCGCAAAGTATCGCATTGAGACCTGTACAGAAATTGTAATTCTCCTAGTCTAATTACACGATATACTTACCCAAAAAAAACAAAAGGTCTTTTGTAAAAAAAAAAACACTCGACAAGAACGGATGCGTCAGTTGGTCTGTTTACAAAATTGATGAAATCGGGCAAAAGCTGTAGTGCCAAGTACAGATTAATAAAGCCTAAATATTATGACACAACTCATATAAAACTAAAGAAATAATGTAAATCATGAAAATGATATTCAAAATTTGAGATGATAAAAATTCCAAGTCAACCTACTTGGCGAGATTTTATGTAGCTTTAATCGCGAGCCAAGTAGGTTGACTTGAAATTTTTATCATCTCAAATTTTGAATATCATTTTCATGATTTTCATTATTTCTTCAGTTTTATATGAGTTGTGTCATAATATTTAGGCTTTATTAATCTGTACTTGGCACTACAGCTTTTGCCCGATTTCATCAATTTTGTAAACAGACCAACTGACGCATCCGTTCTTGTCGAGTGTTTTTTTTTTTANTTTTGTTTTTTTGGGAGATTTCACATATTTTTGTAAAAACAAGACAGTGTCTTCTACATTTTTTATGTTTGTAAACGGAATAACACCCGTTCTTGACGATTTTGTTTTACTATTTTTTTTTGCTTTTTTAGAAAATTTCGTACATTTTTGTGAATACACCTTTCGATCTCACAAATCACTGTAAAGCGAATAAGGATTCAACTTTTTTTTGCAGAATTTTGTTATGCAAAAAACTTGTTTCCAATTTTTGTGGAGATTTTACCCACTTTACAATTTTTCGTAAGCTGGAGAATAATTTTAGGCCATAAAACGACAATCGTTTTTCTCCCTCTAAACGATTTTTTTACTCATTGCACCCATCTCATCAATGTATATTTTCAATCTTACAACTTGTGTTAAATTCAAGAACTCAGTCTCGATTATGGCCTTTTGTTGTTAGAAATTGTTATTTTCTTTTTTTTAATTTCACATGAAATATCATAGCAGAGGGATTTTTAGTTGAGAGGTTAGATTTTTGTTTTAGTACAACTTATCCCACGAACGTGAATTAATGTTAATCAAAATCATGGTCTCGATGAATATATTTACAATTTTTCACCACTATCACCCATCACTTTCCTGGGAGAATGGTTATTTGGTACACATTTTTGTTAATTGAACGAGAATCATTCCGTGTAATTGACAGAAGACGCCGGTGTTTATGTCGAGTGGCATCGAAACGCGGGTCCGATTCACCAATCCCTTTTGAATGTCGGACTGACGTCATCCAACATATCCAACTCCCAACACCTCACGAGATCGCGAGGTAGAAATTAATGGTATCAACGTTCCCACTAAAATTTGCCTTGAACGTCTTACGATGAGAAAAATGAAGAAAAGACGCACATCAAAATTCTTTAGATCATCATATTTCATTCATTTTAGCATGAAAAAGTGTCATAAAAATTGCAATGGATGGCTCATAGTAACGTTATATGGAAAAAGTATAATTCAAATTGTGCTGCGAATATGCAAATATAACAGGCAGTTGCGCACCCGTTCTTGGGGACGGGACGCAACTGCGTCCCTTGATTGAATTTGCTAAATTGAAATGTTCCAACCCTATCATGCATTGTGCAATCTGGATTTCACATTGTATACTTCAAACTTATAAATGTCGAATTGGTGGCGTACAACAACAAACAAACCGGTATAATTTGAGCGTGTGGAATTCAAGAAAAACAGACTCCACTTGTTCGAATTCAAATTTCCGGGATTTCACGGAATTTTTGCATTCGAGTGGAAGCATTGAAATCGTTCTATTTTTAGATTCTCTAATTTTCCTCGGAAATGATGTAGAATGGTCTGAAACGTAAAAATATAAAGTTTGACACCTGGTGGTCAATTTTTAGAAAATTGAAGAATTAAAGGACTGAAATGATTCCAAAAAATTTGAAATTTTATCTGATTATAGGTATTAATGAGAACTAACTCTGTGCTCGATTTCAGCCCAATCGATGCAGCCGTTTTTGAGAATTCACCATTTGTTTCTAAATCATTATTCGCAAATATCTCAAAAACTACTCAACAGATTTCAATTTTTTTTCAAAATATTTGTCTCGATGTCTGTTATTTCCATACATCAAAATATGCATACCCGTTCATGCAATCCCTGTTAGCACTCTAACTTTTGGAAAAATCGACATGTAAACTGAAAATTTGGTATGAAATTTCCTTTTCGCGCCAGAATGTTTCATATTGAAAATGAGCTAAATCGGATGGTTAGTTTAGGAGATATTCAATTGGGTCTCTAAATCTATTTTCTTGAATATCTCCTAAAGTAATACTCGCAATATCGAAACGGTTAGGAAAAAGGGAAAAAAGTTCGAATAAAAAAGTGAACAAAAAATGGAATTTAAAAAAAGTCAGTGAACATCATGAAAAAAGAACTACAAATTGGAATAAAGAGTAATTATACAAATCAGCATTTGAAAGTAATTTCGGAAAGTAATTTAGGGGTCTCGGAAAGAACGACTTTATCTGGCCAGGTTTTCCATAAACTTAGGTTTTCCCCAAATCTTTAGAAAATGGGATACAGAAGGTTGGAAAGAGTTTGCTGGCGGGGGGAGTGAAAAAGGTACAAAATGCAAAAATGGAAAGAAATATCCGAGAGTGAAAAAAAATTTCTTATGCTGGCGCCATTCGGAAGCATACCATCAATTTATTAATAGCGAACAAAGGATTAAAACATCACTCCGTGACATGCTCACTATCATATGCCCGCTGCCCCCTGTTTCTTTTTAATTGCACATACTTAAACTACATGTCGAGTTGCGTGCAATAAATTAGACATTTGCAAGTTTGAATTGTACCATGTGAAAGTGAGATTATACAACGTGTAATTGGGATGGTACATCACACATTAGTAAAATTCAGTAGGTAAATCGTGTAATTAGAATGTGGAGATTACCCTTTCGGGGAACAAGGTCTTAATGTGAAACATGAGATGTGTCAATAATTAATAGACCATTTTGTCAAGAACATTGTGGGTCGGCATTAAAGTATGCCTCGAGAACCGTTCCTTGTAGAAAATTTAATTTACGCCCTAAACAGACTTGGGAAATTTACTTTCTCAACTCACTATTTCTCAAAAAAAATATTCACTGACAAATCTGTGCGAAATTTTATTATTCACCTCATTCACTTCTAATTGGTTCATAACGAATTATCTCGTTTTTTCCCCGCTCCCAGGTTGCTACGACAATACTCTGCACATTTGGACAGCCAAAGGAAACCACAAGCTAACAATTCCCGGTCATACAGCAGCGGTAAAATCGGTGGCCTGGATTTCCCTGACAGATGAGCTCGGGATGTTCGTAAGTGCTTCACAGGACCAAACGGCAATAATTTGGCAATGGAATATTCACACCAACTCTGTGGAATGTGTTCACGTCTGCAGGGGCCACGAACAAGGCCTTGAATCAGTTGGTGTGAGCACAGATGCTGAACACATGGCAACTGGAGCTTGGGATAACATGCTGAAGGTCTGGGGAACGTCTGAGAATGAATCCGATGAACCTGAAAAGAAAAAGGCAAAGGTTGATAAAGGGAAGACGAGGGTCCCTAAGAGGACAATGAAGGGACACAAAGAGGCGATATCTGGAACGGTTTGGGTGGATAGGAACGAGCTTATTAGCTCTTCTTGGGATCATACTATTAAAGTTTGGGATGCAGAACTAGGAGGAATGAAACATGAAATTGTGGGCAATAAGAGTTTCTTTGATGTTGATTTTTCGAGAATTGGGAGAGTTCTTGTCACAGCCTCTGCTGACAGACATGTTAGGATTTATGATCCTCGTTCTAATGGTGAGTAATTCATTCTTTTGTGTTGAGGGGAGACTACTATGAGTTTCTAAAGTGGCGGGCGATTGGAGTGAGATTTTTCATGCATTCAAGATCGACTATATATATGTCTAAAAACGGATAATTAGTGCAGAAAAATTAATTGCTTATTGCTCGTTTCTCCGCACACGCGATATGAAATTGAAGTTACCTTGGTCAATTTTTCAATTTGTCAAATCGTGAAGGGATGCAGCTTTTAGACCGTTTACTGATGAATAATTTTCATTGTGAACTTTTTCCTCTTCTCCGATTATTGATGGCAATATTTGAACGAAAAGACGGCGAGTACTGCTTAAACGTTGCTATATAAGATCCCCGAATATCCGATATAACACTTCTAGGTCCATTGAATTTTATTATTGGACTTTATGTTTGTGGATCTCTGAACACGAATATGTTAACCGTTTTTGCGTCCAAGATAACCTGGATTTTATATCACAGTAGATGGCAATTGGGGCTATTTTTACTCGTTTCCATCAAATTATTTCGTTAACCGTTGAAGTTAGAGAAAAATGTTATAAGACAACAATTATGTATTTTTTAATAAGAAAACATTTTTTATTTCATCTATTTGCGTTTATTTCCAACTATTGCTATAACTATGAGATAACTATGAGAGGAATAGAAATAATAAGACAAAATATATGTATTTTTAGACGAGGAACATTTTTTGTTGGAAATTTTGTTGCCTAACTCGAGCCGTTTCCACGAAATCGCGTTATAAACAATTGTTACAAATTGTTATAAATAAACAAAACTAACCACATGTCGCCAAAACGATTAACATATTCGTGTTCAGGGACCCCAAAAACATAAAGTCCAATGATAAAATTCATTGGACCTAAAAGTGTATACGGGACTAACATGGATGAATTTTTCATTAATGGTGCAATTTTTTAGAAAAAAAAAAATTTGTTGTGTTGGAGTCAAATTTTAAAAAACTAACGCGTAATTATTATTGCACACATTTTTTCAAAAATTTTGAAAATAAACCTCTACACCTCAAGAATTGAAAGCCCTGGACTATTTTCAATATTTGAAGCGTTTGCGGAGCAAACGAACAGTAAACAATTAATTTGTTTGCACTAATTATTCGTTTCTAGACATGTATAATCGATCTTCAATATAGGAGAAATCTCATTCCAATAGCCCGCTACTTTTAAAACTCAGAGTAGTCGTCCGTTAAGAATTGGCATTCAAAAGGAATTACCTAAAAAAACAAAAACAAATGTTTTTGCTTACAAAAATATTTCAGCGCTAAGAAAATGTTTGGTTTGGTTCTTACTGGGAAGTAGAAATTTTTGAAAAATACAAAGAAATGAAACAGAAAGCCAAATCAGCAATGTCGAATGACCGAACATACTGCACAATCAGATTTCTATGAGAAAAATAGTTTGAAATCGAATAAGGATTTTTAAAAAATTCTTCATAAAATAAAAAACTTAGTTACTAGGAGAACCAATATCCTTGGCGCGGATCAAAAGATGGTGGATTAGATTGATACTAGACAGTGAGTTGAAAAACTCCGCGCCAAAAACGTTAGTTCTCTTTCTAGTAATTTTTTATTTCATGAAGAATTTTTTTAAAATCCTTATTCGATTTGAAACTATTTTTCTCATAGAAATGTGACTGTGCACTACGTTCGTTTATTCGACATTGCTAACTTGGCTTTCTTTTTCATTTCTTGGTATTTTTCAAAAATTTCTACTTCCCAGTAAGAACCAAACCAAACTTTTTCTTGGCGCTGTTTTTTTACAAAAACCTTTTTTTTTGTTTTTTTAGGGAGATTTCATTATTTTTTTTCAAAATAAGCAAGGAATCGTTTTTATATCATATAAATTTTTTTATTTTCAATTCAATTCGGCTCATTTATTTTTCACACGATAGATCATCTTTCCAATTAACAATCGAAGCAGTTGTACTTCACAGTCATCATTTCCACCGACTTTAAATTATTTATTTCAGATTTTCCGATTTAATTTGCTTCTTCCAGAAGTTATTTATGCACGGAACTCAATTGAAAAATATTTGTGGAATTTATCGTTCATGCACCAAATTCAATTTGTAAATTCCCGGGTTCCCTCCTTGGTATGTGTGACTGTATTGCAGTGCTACCAACTCCGTAACAAAAAATTGATAGGAGATAACAAAGAGGATAGACCTGAGTAGAGGCCCGGATCGGAGGGTTTGACTGACTCCAAAAATGTTAGTTGGTACCCCACGGGAAAGGCGGCGTCCTGGTCGAATTGTCGGTAAATGTGAGTCGGGTGCGTGAGTAACTCGGCAGTAGCAGTCCCGCTCAGTGATGCCAGATGAGGGGAAAAATCGCACGCGTGGGAATTTCGTGCGCAGCTCCCTCGCGCACTCCTCGGGTCCCCGCCACTACCGCACAGGCTCAACGCCCGTAAATAATACCCGATAAATTAAATTCCGCGATGGAACTCTCAATTAATTAATTAAAAGGAATGAAATTGATGGTATTATTATTTTTTTCAACATTTTAGTTATTAATAATATTTAATAACAATGGAGAGCTCAGTTTACTGTTAAAAATTCTTTAAAAATTGAGCAAAAGTTTGATAAAAATATTGAAAGTGAATTTGAAATCGGTTTGGGATCAATTCGTCTATGAAATTGCTTATCCTATTGCGAAATTGCATTTTCCTATTCATTTTCAAAATTCTACTTTATTTTTTATTAGATTTTTTATTAGATTTCAGGGACTTTAAGATTT
>NW_021681141.1:68056-75316 GCF_001412515.2 Diachasma alloeum
CATAAATAATTGAATCGGAGAAATTTATAAAAAACCTTTAAAAAATAATGAAGTTCCGCGTAGTTAAATACTTGGAGACTTGAATATAAAAATACGATGATAGACAGATATGAAAATTTTGTGCTATCAGTACACGAGATATGCTAGATACTTAGATACTAGTGCTAGATAGATACTTAAAAGTGACAATAATTAGGGTTCTTGTGAGATAGCACGGACCATGACGAGAATCTTTCCAAAAGTGAGAGAGAAATTTAATAAATGTATTTGGGGACGGGAATTTTGCCGATGAAAGAAAACAATGCAGAGGGAAAACGCATTAGGAGGAGACCGCAATAAAAGTTTTGCCCGGGCGAAAATCCTTGACCGTAATAAAGACATTTAGGATAATCCTCAACATTTGGTTTTTTTGAATGGATATAGCNTCCTTGACCGTAATAAAGACATTTAGAATAATCCTCAACATTTGGTTTTTTTGAATGGATATAGCAATCGAACGATTTGTCAGTTGCCCAAATTACACAAATGAAGTATTTGGACTTGGGGTACTACGTGGTTATTTAAAAGAAAATGGTTAAATTTGACAGGATGTCTCGACTTGGGGAACTACGCGTTTATTGAAAAGAAATAATCCCAGGCAATTGAGAGATGAATAAATACAGTAAAAATGGAAAGACGGAAAATTCAAGAAATAAATGGGACATCTCTGACTATTTTCGAAATGGGAAAAATTGAAAGAGTGTAAAAAAAAAGAATAAATAATATTTTTTAAATTGTTATAAAATAACGACGAAAAAATATTCCACGACGGAACATACTCCCCTATTGAGAATGTAATGATCAATATATTATATTTTTTCGTTCTTACTAATTACTAATGGTGCCAGCTTCTTAACGTTCCTATTGAGGACTCCTTTGGGTGTCTTGAGTGTCACAGTCCGAATGACACCATCAGCTCCTGGATGAGTCTGGGTCACTCGACCCATGGCCCACTGTTGGGGTGGGAGATTGTCTTCCTTCAACAAGACAATGGTACCTGTCGTTATGTGGTGCTCCCCATTCGCCCACTTGCTCCTCAAGTTGAGTTCGCTTATGTACTCGCGGTGCCAGCGAGTCCAGAAATCCTGTTTGAGCTTCTGGAGATGTTGCCACATAGAGAGTCGATTGGAAGGAACTTCTCGGAAGTCAGGACTCCTCAATGTGGTTAGTGCTTCACCAATCAGAAAATGACCGGGGGTGAGTGCTTGCAGGTCATTTGGATCAGATGAAAGACGTGTCAGCGGTCTGGAGTTCAATATGGCCTCAATCTCGATCGCTAAGGTGTTGAGCTGCTCGAATGTCAGGAGTTCGTCTGTGGCAATTCGTTTCAGATGGACCTTGAACGATTTGACGGCGGCTTCCCACAAACCGCCGAAGTGTGGAGACTGAGGGGGGATGAAATGCCACTTAATTGATTTCATCGTAGCAAATGATTGTATTTTTTGCTGATGATCCTTGTTCTGGAGGAAATCATGGAGTTCTCGGAGTTCATTGTTGGCGCCAACGAAGCATGTCCCGTTGTCAGAGTACACGTTACCACAAAGTCCTCTCCGCGCAATGAATCGACGAAAGGCAGCAAGAAAGGCCTCGGTGGTCAAGTCACTGACGATCTCCAGGTGTACCGCCTTTACAGCAAGACATACGAAGACAGCTACCCACACCTTCACACGGCCCCTATTGCGGAACTTCTTTTCCTTGATGAAGAAGGGTCCACAATAGTGAATGCCGACGTTGGTGAAGGGGCGGGACTCGGTGACGCGTGCTTCAGGAAGGTTCCCCATGATGTAGTTGACTACTGGTGGCTTGTGGCGGATACACTTAACGCAGGAGCCAATGATGTGTCGTACCCTATTGCGCCCATCTTGAATCCAGAATCGACGGCGAATGGCGCAGAGTGTAGCTTGAGCACCAGCGTGGAGATGTCTCTGATGCTCTTGATGTATCACGAGGTCAGTAACGTGATGTTGTCTGGGCAGGATCATGGGATGGCGTTGAGAGTATGGAATGTTGGAATTCCTCAGACGACCACCTACACGAATCACTCCCCGTTCATCCAGGAATGGGTTTAGCTTAACTAGTGGTGCTAAGGCGGCTGCCTTCTGTCCAGGAGTCTGTTTGCGGAGCAGGGCGATTGCTGGAGCCAAGCTTTCCTGCTGCACCCAATGTATAATCCCATGAAGAGCAGCAGCCATTTCATCTGGAGTGATTGGACCCTTGTTGTGAGTCAGGAAACGGCGACAGTAGGCGACAATGCGCTGAAGCTTGGTCAATGAAGAGTACCAAGCAAGCACGTTCCCACTGCGTTGTTCCAGGGCCGTCACGAAACAGTTCTCTGATGGAGGAGGTGGCTGATGTTTTCTCAACTCGGGAGGATCTGATGCGAAGTGAAGCTCTAGGGTAGGCCAGTGATGTTCATCTTGAAGCAGCCATGTTGGACCTTCTTTCCATAATGAAGGCTTGATGAATTCTTCTGGTGTCTGCCCTCGAGATACCAGGTCAGCAGGATTCTCGTGAGTTCTGACGTGCCTCCAGTTGGCGATGTTGGATTTCTGCTGGATCTCTGAGACACGATTGGCCACATATGGTAACAGCTTCGTTGGAGGAGTGTATAGCCAATGTAGAACCACTGTAGAATCCGTCCAGTAAATCACTTGCTGGGGCTGGATGTGGATGGTGGAGCAGACACTGGTCATCAACTTCACAAGCAGAACTGCCCCGCATAACTCCAATCGAGGGGAGAAGGGCTTGCTTGTCAATGGAGCTACGCGTGATTTAGCACACAACAAGAGCACTTGAGTGGTGCCATTGATGCTGATGGATCTGACGTAGACACAAGCGCCATAAGCTAGGTTGCTAGCATCGCAGAAGCCATGGAGTTCAATCCTCTCTGATTGTTGGCAGAGAGCCTTGCGTGGATACTCGAGATCTTGAAGTGTTGGTAGCTGTTGATAGAACTCTTTCCATTCCCTCTGGATATCGTCTGGCAGTGGAGAGTCCCAATTCAATTTCAACTTCCACAATCGTTGGATGAAGGTCTTGGCGATGACGATGACTGGAGCTAGGAGGCCCAAGGGATCGAAGATCTTAGCTGTTTCAGAGAGGACAATTCGTTTCGTTACCGGAGTATTTGCCTCGACTGATTTGACCTTATACTCGATGGAGTCACTCGTAGAGTTCCAGCATAATCCCAATGTCTTCAGTGCAGGAGAATCGGTGATAAGCAGATGTCTGTTGATGTCTTCTTCTGCTAAGTCGTTCAGCAGCGTGGGGTCATTGGAGGCCCACTGACGCAGGTTGAAGCCTCCCCGTTGTACCAGTTGCGTTATTTCGTTCCGAATAGCTACTGCTTGTTCACGTGTATCAGCTCCAGTTAAGAGATCGTCAACATACATGTCGCGTTTGATGATTTCAGCAGCCACAGGAAATTGCTGAGCCTCGTCAGTAGCCAGTTGGTGTAGGCATCTTATGGCGAGATATGGTGCAGCTGATAGCCCGAAGGTGACCGTATTCAGCTCGTAAGTTCGGACTGGACCATCATCGTTGCGCCACAGGATCCGTTGATATTTACGATCCTCTGGTCTCACAAGTACCTGGCGATACATCTTCTCGATGTCAGCTGTCAGGACATATTGGTGTAGCCGGAACCTCAGAAGAAGAGACAGGATGTCATCTTGGATGGTAGGACCAACATGGAGAGTATCGTTTAGTGAGATACCCGTGTTGATTTTTGCCGATCCATCGAACACGACTCTGAGTTTGGTTGTCAGATTTCCTTCCTTGAAAACGGCGTGATGCGAGAGATAGTAACCAGGATGTGAGATGTTGTGGGTGTTCACTTCAGTCATGTGGCCGAGGTCGAGATATTCTTGAAGTACTGCATCGTATTGATTTTTCAGCTCTGGATTCTGAAGCAACTTCCGTTCACAGGCCTTGAATCGATGATAAGCTCGAGAGCGAGATTCTCCAAGCTTACCAATTTTTTCGTTGAACGGGAGCGCCACGACGTACCTTCCAGTGGAGTCTCGTGAGAAATTAGCGGAAAAATGTTCTTCACAATGATTCTCGATAATGCTGGGTTCTGATGTAGCTTCTTCAATTTCCCAGAATTTTTGAAGATCGAACTGTAGGTTCTCAACGCTCGTGACATGACATGAGAGTGAAGATGTTGACTGTCGGACGGGAGCCTCTCCACCGATGACCCAACCGAGTACTGACTGCATCAAGTATAAGTCTGGTTGATCCTTGGAAGACAGGCGTCGCTTCGATGTCCAAGCATTGACAGTGTTGGACCACAGCCTAGGAGCATGTCAATGTGTCCAGGCTGATAGAATTCTGGATCTGCTAATGGTAGATCAGCAGGTATCTTAATGTTTTGATGATCAAGATGTTGATCAGGAACCAAAGATGAGATGTTGGGTACAGTCAGGAAGTGCAAGGTCTTCTTGAAGTTGTTAATCCGGGAACATATGGTTGCAGTGACTAGGTGTTTTGTGGAAGTATTAATGGAGTTCAGAGCACCAATGGGAATAACGAAGTCTCTTTTGGGCAATTTCAATGACTTGGCGAGACGTTCAGTCATGAAATTCGTAGTGGAACAGGTGTCCAAAAGAGCACGACAGTTTGTGGGTTGATTGGAGTGATTGAGTACCTTTAATTGAGCGGTTACCATCAGATCGCAGGTGGAGGTGTTGACGATGAAAGACTGTCGTGTTGGCATACTGGTGCTCTGATCCTCCCCTAGTCATGTTGACTTCTCCGTAGAGGATTGAGCTGGAGGTTTAGCAGCTGGCTTCACTGGAGGTTTATTGACAGGATTCCCGACTGTAGATCTTTGTTTCCAATGGAGGAGTGAGTGATGACGTTCGTGGCAATGGATGCAATCGAAACGTGAAGTACACTGCTCTCGTTCGTGATTGGCACCAAGACAGTTGATGCACAATGCTGATTGTTTGGCGATTTTATAGCGCTCTGCTGGTGAGAGCGCCTTAAACCTTGGGCATTTGACGATTCTGTGGCCTTCCTTGCACATGGCACAGGCGGTTTCTGATGAGAGGAATGCCTGCCTCCCGCGTTTAGAGTGACTCGAACGTTCGTTGACTGTTGAGGGAATAATTCGTGCTGAACACTGCGAGCGATTCTCCAGGAAGTCCAACAGGCTGGTGTATGTAGGCAGCTTGGAGTCCTTAATCTTGAGCTCCCAAAGAGTGAATAACTCTGGGCTGATTTTTGATTGAATTAAACAAATCAGCGGTAAATCCCATTGGTCCACTGGTTGGTTGAGGTTTTTCAGCGATCGAATGTGTTGATTGATGGTATCAACAAGATTCCCGAGTGCCTCTGGGGTATCCTTTATGGCCGGAAGATCCTGAAGTGTCCACCAATGTCTGGAGAGGATTTTTCTCTCACAGTTGTATTTTTTATCGATCATCTCCAATGCAGTTTCATAATTGCTTTCGGTATTAGGGAGAGCTTCGATGACCTTGGCGGCCTTGCCAACTAGTAGACTGCGGAAGTATTGAAGTTTGTGTACCTTTGAGAGTTGTGGATAATTGTTGATCCCAGACATGAAAGTGTCGATGAGCGGTCGAAAATTTTCATATTCGCCATCGAACTTCACGATCTCCAACTCCGGTAAACGCATGAGGGCGAGAAGTGATGCGGCTGTGTCTGCTGTCGAACCACTCGCTGAAGTCTCCAATGGGTTTTCACTGGTGTCATTCCTGGATCTGGGCAGAGGAGACACGATGGCTGCAACTTCCCCGAGGACGTCGTAGTATTCACCCTCGATTTCGAAACGTTTCGGTATTTCGGTTTCATCCAGTATTTCCAGTTGCTCTTGGAGAGCTTCAAAAACTGCGAATTTTGTTTTGAGAGTCTCGGCGGCAACGTGTAATTTTTCTGGAACCTGAAGTTCAACTGCTAGGCTCTTGTAATTGGCCACTGCATTTTTGAGGTGTGTAATAGCCCCAATGATGTGGCCACGTTGGTGTCTAAGCGTTGAGAGTTCAGGCATGATTGTTTATTCGGAATTCACAGGTGTATAGGTGAATGTGCGTCGTTCACTTCACTACACTGCACTGGTGTTACTCACGATCATTTTTCAACAGTTTTTAATAGAATGTCAATAACGATATCGGGATTCACAGGTATTTTGAAGAAAGTGCGTCGTTCACTTCAACACGATACACTGGTTTTATCCACGATGAGTTCAAAATTAAAAGTTCAAAAGGTTTTTTTTTTATTCACTCGCGATTCAAATATCCGGCTCAAAGGACCAATAAAAGGTTTGTTCTTGAATTAATGAATCAAGCGGTTGGATTACAGTAATTAGTAAAACTCTACACAGGTAATAATTTTAAAAACACTGTAACATATAGTTTGCTAAAATTAATAAAACACTGTACACTTTACACTGATTTTACATGAATAATTGAATCGGAGAAATTTATAAAAAACCTTTAAAAAATAATGAAGTTCCGCGTAGTTAAATACTTGGAGACTTGAATATAAAAATACGATGATGGACAGATATGAAAATATTGTGCTATCAATACACGAGATATGCTAGATACTTAGATACTAGTGCTAGACAGATACTTAAGTGACAATAATTAGGGTTCTTGTGAGATAGCACGGACCATGACGAGAATCTTTCCAAAAAAGAGAGAGAAATTTAATAAATGTATTTGGGGACGGGAATTTTGCCGATGGAAGAAAACAATGCAGAGGGAAAACGCATTAGGAGGAGACCGCAATAAAAGTTTTACCCGGGCGAAAAACCTTGACCGTAATAAAGACATTTAGGATAATCCTCAACATTTGGTTTTTTTGAATGGATATAGCAATCAAACGATTTGTCAGTTTCCCAAATTACACAAATGAAGTATTTGGACTTGGGGTACTACGTGGTTATTTAAAAGAAAATGGTTAAATTTGAAAGGATGTCTCGACTTGGGGAACTACGCGTTTATTGAAAAGAAATAATCCCAGGCAATTGAGAGATGAATAAATACAGTAAAAATGGAAAGACGGAAAATTCANGGAATGAAACCAATGGTATTCGATGGAGAATTAAATTCCCCATCCTTCAACCCCAGTTTCATTCCTTAATCTCTGTAATAAAAAAATAAAAACTGCGACGAAATTCGCGGCGCTATAAAAAACTCAATGGTTTCTCGGCGCAGAGCGATTCCCCATTAACTCGCCCGCTAATTAAAAAAT
>NW_021681141.1:75591-75732 GCF_001412515.2 Diachasma alloeum
TATCTCTGCTCCGAATTAACATTAAGGAATGAAACTAATGCTGTGCGATGGAGAATTAAATTTCCCATCCTTCAACCCCCCTTTCATTCCTTAATCTCTGTAATAAAAAAATAAAAACTGCGACGAAAGTCGCGGCGCTAT
>NW_021681141.1:82410-83329 GCF_001412515.2 Diachasma alloeum
AGCCAGCAGAGGAGGATGTTATCAGCATTCCCGACTCACCAGAGAGCCCCGAGCCAGCAGAGAAGAGTATTTTGAATATTCTCGATTCACCAGAGAGCCCTGCACCAGCAGAGAAGGGTATTTCGAATATTCCCGACTCACCGGAGAGTCCCAAACCAGCAGAGAAGGGGATTTTGAATATTCCCGACTCACCGGAGAGTTCCGAACCAGCAGAGAAGGGTATTTTAAATATTCCCGACTCACCGAAGAGTCCGGAGGAGGATATTCTGATCATTGATGAGTCATCAGAGAGTCCAAAGCCAGCTGAAGACAATTTTACGGTGCCCGAGACATCGGTGAGCATCTCAGAAAAACATCAACCTATGGATGTAGATTCATTGGAGGTGTTGGTATCAGATACCAGAAGTGATGAGTCAGCATCATACAGTCCAGCACGACCATCAGATGACTCGAACGATAANAAATTTAGAGAGGGGAAAAAAACCTCATTTAATGCCTAAAAGAATGAATAAAGGCGAAAAAAGCTCAACAATCATGTTTTCAACAATCATGTTGAAAAAATTTCCAGTCAACGTACTTCCGTATTTACGTTTTTTTTTTTTTTTAATTGGTTTGTCGTTTTTTTTTAATATGTAAGGTACAATAATTATAATTTATAAATTTACATGTACAATGCTTATAACTTAGGTTTATCATTTTCTATCATCTTTAATATTTAAAAAATATTCTGATCATTGATGAGTCATCAGAGAGTGCAAAGCCAGCTGAAGACAATTTTACGGTGCCCGAGACATCGGTGAGCATCTCAGAAAAACATCAACCTATGGATGTAGATTCATTGGAGGTGTTGGTATCAGATACCAGAAGTGATGAGTCAGCATCATACAGTCCAGCACGACCATCAGATGACTCGAACGAT
>NW_021681141.1:83352-83568 GCF_001412515.2 Diachasma alloeum
TCAATTGTCTGAGAGAGTCATGAAGAAAAAACTGAGAGCTGTTGTCAACAAACACTTCAAAATTGGTGGTACTTTCCTCACGCTTGGAGGTGTACGAGCTAAATTGATCTTCTGTCCTCACGACAATGTATTTTTCAAGCCAATTTGACGATGCAAAAGAATTATCGATTGCCCGTTTGGAGAATGTTCGTGAGAGCAATGGAAATATTAAAGTCA
>NW_021681142.1:0-3448 GCF_001412515.2 Diachasma alloeum
AAAAAAATTTCCAATTTTGTTATTTCCTTGTTTAACGATGTTCAGGCGACGAGTAGGATATTTAAAAAATGCAGCCAATTTTATGAAAATGTTCCCTACATTATCNTAAACGTTGATTATTTTTTCCCATTATTTTTCCGTAATCAGTCACGTCATAGCGGAAAAAAATTTCCAATTTTGTTATTTCCTTGTTTAACGATGTACAGGCGACGAGTATGTAGGATATTTAAAAAATGCAGCCAATTTTATGAAAATGTTCCCTACATTATCGACCATTTGGCAATGTGGTAAAAAATGAAATTATCAATGCTCCTTCTAAACTCATGTATACGTGACAACTTTCGAATGAATTTTTATTGTTGTCTCGAACCTGGGGTTTCTGAAATTTTGCAAGGGATTAAATAACATGAGAAAAAAATTTCCATAAAGTTGGCTGCATTTTCAAAATATCCTACTCGTGGCCTGACCATCATTAACGATTCGTTAGCTTTTTTCACGTGAGAGCTGTCAAAGAACAGTGTAATTTCTTTAACGTGAAAAAATTGTATCTGAATAACAATGAGAGACTCGTTTACGGGGAATAAATTATATGCATGGAAATTATCAACTACATTNAACCTGGGGTTTCTGAAATTTTGCAAGGGATTAAATAACATGAGAAAAAAATTTCCATAAAGTTGGCTGCATTTTCAAAATATCCTACTCGTGGCCTGACCATCATTAACGATTCGTTAGCTTTTTTCACGTGAGAGCTGTCAAAGAACAGTGTAATTTCTTTAACGTGAAAAAATTGTATCTGAATAACAATGAGAGACTCGTTTACGGGGAATAAATTATATGCATGGAAATTATCAACTACATTATGTTTTTTTACCATGATATTCATACCGTGTAAAAAGGCAAGTGTCACATGATTTTACGAATATGATGGAAATATGTGTTCCACTTGACGAAGAATACTTCATAAATCCTTTAGAAAAAAAAGAGTTATTTTTCATTTATTTTCTGCAAAAAAAANTAGCTTTTTTCACGTGAGAGCTGTCAAAGAACAGTGTAATTTTTTTAACGTGAAAAAATTATATCTGAATAACAATCAGCGACTATTTTACGGGGAATAAATTATATGCATGGAAATTATCAACTACATTATATTTTGTTACCATGATTTTCATACCGTATAAAAAGACAAGTGTCAAATGATTTTACGGACATGATGGAAATATGTGTTCCACTTGACGAAGAATACTTCATAAATCCTTTAGAAAAAAAAGAGTCATTTTTCATTTATTTTCTGCAAAAAAAAACGGCTGAAATATAGATAATAATCCCGTGAAAAATACTCTCAGCATTTTTTGTAGTGTTCCATGAGAGATACGCATTTATTATACGTGGACTCTCATTTTTCGGGATAAATTCCCCGTACCTCGTGTATAGAATCGCCGTATTTCTATACGCATTTCTCTCGAGCGTATAGGAATANACATGATGGAAATATGTGTTCCACTTGACGAAGAATACTTCATAAATCCTTTAGAAAAAAAAGAGTCATTTTTCATTTATTTTCTGAAAAAAAAAATCCGCTGAAATATAGATAATAATCCCATGAAATGTACTCTCAGCATTTTTTGTAGTGTTCCAGGAGAAATACGAATTTATTTTACGTGGACTCTCATTTTTCAGGATAAATTCGCCGGACTTCGTGTATAGANGGCTGAAATATAGATAATAATCCCGTGAAAAATACTCTCAGCATTTTTTGTAGTGTTCCATGAGAGATACGCATTTATTATACGTGGACTCTCATTTTTCGGGATAAATTCCCCGTACCTCGTGTATAGAATCGCCGTATTTCTATACGCATTTCTCTCGAGCGTATAGGAATAAATCGTATAGAATAATCCCTATAGAATCCCTATACGATTCCCAGG
This sequence comes from Diachasma alloeum, assembly GCF_001412515.2. Taxonomy (NCBI): domain Eukaryota; kingdom Metazoa; phylum Arthropoda; class Insecta; order Hymenoptera; family Braconidae; genus Diachasma; species Diachasma alloeum. The sequence continues at coordinate 1,929 of NW_021681142.1, forward strand.
CGAATGGATAGAAACCTCGTGTATAGAATCGCCGGATATCCATACGCATTTTTCTGGAGCATATAGGAATAAATCGTATAGAATAATCCCTATAGAATCCCTATACGATTCCCAGGCGAATGGATAGACACCTCGTGTATAGAATCGCCGGATTTCTATACGCATTTCTCTCGAGCGTATAGGAGAAAATCGTATAGAATAATCCCAATAGAAACCCCTATACGATTCCCCGGCGAATGGATAGAAACCTCGTGAATAGAATCCCCGTATTTCTATGCGCATTTCTCTCGAGCGTATAGGAATACATCGTATAGAATAAAAATTCACGTATAGATTGCGATGAAAAAATATTCGTATAGAAAAACTTCGTATAGAAAATTTTTGTATAGAAAAGTCCGAATATCATATACGAAAAACCTATAGAAATCGTATAGGATTATTCTATACACAATTCGTATAGAAAAGTTCTATACGATTTTTTCATACGTGTATGGGGGCCATATAGCGGTCACATCAGGGTCATATGAGGTTCATATAGGGGTCATGCGGCGGTCATATAGGGGTCATAATGAAGTCGCGTGTGGCTCATATAGGGGTCATATAGAATTACCGACAGTATTGGCCTCTCTTGATTTAAAGATGAGACATTTCTACAGCTACGAGTCGACAACTGCTGATGTTATTGGCACTATTCTCATATAATTTGAGCGCAGATTAAATCGATTTGCACAATATTTTTTTCGTTCTGACAAAAGCCTCATACCTTCGGACAGGATTAAAAAAACTTCATATTCCGCTTGTTGGAAATCCTGTCAGCTGACAGGTCCCTCACACTAACGCACGCAAGGCTCATCCTTTCTCTCCCCACTCACGCACACCTGACGCGCTCACCTCAGATGACCGGGGGTTGTTAATTCGGACACCTGAGGCGCCACGTCCTGGACAGCTCCTTATTACCATATGATCTATATTAAATTAGGTCATGTGACCATCGAATTAGGGCGCGTGGCACCTGTAAGCCCGTGTCTNGTTCTGACAAAAGCCTCATACATTCGGACAGGATTAAAAAAACTTCATATTCCGCTTGTTGGAAATCCTGTCAGCTGACAGGTCCCTCACACTAACGCACGCAAGGCTCATCCTTTCTCTCCCCACTCACGCACACCTGACGCGCTCACCTCAGATGACCGGGGGTTGTTAATTCGGACACCTGAGGCGCCACGTCCTGGACAGCTCCTTATTACCATATGATCTATATTAAATTAGGTCATGTGACCATCGAATTAGGGCGCGTGGCACCTGTAAGCCCGTGTCTCTCTCTCATTCGTTTCCGGGATCTAGTTAGAGACACTTCTCTTATTGTACTGCTCTTCTCTAGTGACTCGGGTTAACTCATTGTGTCAGCTCAATTATTATCAATTCAAGGAATTAGTCGGCTCATTATTATCGGTCCGCTCATTATTACGGTTGCTCAGTGACTCAATCTCTAGTGACTTATTTATTGTGAATATTTTCTTTGA
>NW_021681142.1:3741-13950 GCF_001412515.2 Diachasma alloeum
CCTATACGATTCCCAGGCGAATGGATAGAAACCTCGTGTATAGATTCGCCGGATTTCTATACGCATTTCTCTCGAGCGTATGGGAATAAATCGTATAGAATAATCCCTATAGAAACCTCTATACGATTCCCAGGGGAATAAATAGAAACCTCCTGTATAGAATCGTTGGATTTCTATACCCATTTCTCCCGAGCGTATAGGAATAAATCGTATACAATAATCCCTATAAAATCCCCTATACGATTCCCAGGCCAATGAATAGAAACCTCGTGTATAGTTTCGCCGGATTTCTATACATATTTCTCTCGAGCATATAGGAATAATTCGTATAGAATAGTCCCTATAGAAATCCCTATACGATTCCCCGGCCAATGAATAGAAACCTCGTGTATAGAATCGCCGGATTTCTATACGCATTTCTCTCGAGCGTATAGGTTCAAATCGTATAGAATAAAAATTCACGTATAGAATGCGATGAAAAAGTATTCGCATAGAAAAACTTCGTATAGAACATTTTCGTATAGAAAAGTCCGAATATCATATACGAAAAACCTATAGAAATCGTATAGGATCATTCTATACACAATTCGTATCGAAAAGTTCTATACGATTTTTACATTCGTGTATATGAGCCTCATATGACAATTTTATGACCCCTCTATGAATAGTCCAAACGCTGTGACAGGTCCTGTATACATTTTTAGGTCCATTGAATTTCATGTTTTTGGGGTACCTGAATACGAATATGTAAATCATTTTTGAGAGGTGTGGTCACTTTTGTTTATTTATAACAATTTAATTGTTTAGAACGCGATTTCGCCGAAACGGTTGGAGTTAGGCAAAAAAATTTCAAACCAAAAATGTTCGTTGTCTGAAAATACGTCCATTTTGCTTTATTATTTTTATTCCTATCTTTCATAGTTATTGAGTTATCACCTCTGAAAACAGGTCGCGGAGGACGGAAGTGCGCGCACGTCATCGTTCATGCACTCCGCTCAGGTTACATTGGTAACGGTTGGGAATAAACGAAAATCGTTTAAATAAAAAAAGTTCTTTATTAAACAATTCATAATTAAGGGAGACCAGGGCAAAATGAGACCCCTGAAAAATTGGAGGTTTTACACGAATAATTGATTTCTCTACAATTCCTAATGAAATAATCAATGTTCGGTATATTTACGCGGGTCAAACTTCGTAAATCTACGAAGGCAAGGATTGAAGTCCGCGACACCAACGTCGTAAGGATCTTCTGATTACAAGGATCTTATCTTGCGAGGATCAACCGTCACATATATCGCACAGAAAAACCTAAACGTGAATAACCTTTAAGAAGTCGTCTTTTACACTTTCTGAAGCGTATTTCACGCTTACAGTTGAACTATAAATGACGCTCAAAATTACCGTAAATTACAGCTGCGTAAACGTAATTTACGATTCTGTATTCGTAAATTAAAATGATGTTTTCCTCACTTTATGTTTACCCATTCATAATTTACAACGAATTAAAAAAACGCATAATAAAATGATTTCTAGAATAAAAAACTATTTTTTTCATGGTAAATTGCGTATAAGTAAATTATATAATACTCATGATTCCTTAAACGTAAAATACAATTAGTGAAACAGAAGAAACACTTTCTTTGGACGTAATCTACGGAGGTTTTGAGCGTCATTTACAAATACGAAATCGTAAATTACTCTCACGTAACCGTAATTCACGGTATTTTTGAGTGTAATTTACGAATGCAAAATCGTGAATTACGTTCAGCAAAACGTAATTCATGTTTAGATGTGTCTGTGTGATAGATCATAATTACTGAGTGTCGAGCGTCTTAGGAATTATGACTCGTAAGGGTCAACTGATTACAAGCGTCAACCAGAGGCAGTCAGGAAAATTTCAAGGATTAAACGAATGCAAGGGTCAAGCGTCCGAGACAACCAGGATAATCACCAAGTCCAAATGGAGGAAGTGAGCACGCAGGATGATCACAAAGGTCTAGCGGAAGAGAATTCTGATTATTTCGCTCGATTTGTGACCGTCTAACCTTCGGAATTGGCCTATCTGCATTTTTAGGTTGACCCTTGCGGTCATTGGAGCGTTCAGATTATCCTACCAACTCTGCTTTTTTTACCCTTGTGATCGTTTTACCATTGTTACACTGTTAGAAAAAAAAACAAATTTTATAGACAGTTGATCGCAAATGTTCAGAACAGTAATGCTGAATGTGATTTGGGGGAAATAAATCTTGAAATTTCAAATTTCACTGAAAATTCAGTGAAATTTCAGAATTTTAGGCAGCATAAAGAGCATTCCTCAATGTATTGGGATCTCCAATGAAATCTGAATATTTAGTGCCGAATTTCATGATTTTCTTTCCCCTTGAATCGCATTCCATGTGACTGTCTTGAAAAGTCAAGAATATATTCACCGTAATTTTCTAAGTTTCTATGAATTTTCAAGGGAAAATAAGGCTGCAATTTCTGGTTGTCATTGATTTTTACACAAAATTTCGAATTTCCAAGGACGAAATTTCTTGGAATTTCAATAAAATTTAAATGCGATAAAAATTTCCGAAAATTGTACTGGAAATTTCAGACAAAAATTGTTAACATTCTATGATCCTCGCGACGTTTGACTCACGAAGTATGGCACTGGCGACATTTGACCCTCGCGATGCATAATTCTTAGCAAGTATGATGCTTACGGCTTTTGACCCTCAAAAACTATGACCATGGAGAAATTTGACCTTTGTGAGATAAAACGGGAGACTCTTAATTGTTTCATTCGATTTATAATCATTCGGCCCTCGTGATTGAAATTTCATGAACAGCCGAATAGTAATTTCCAGGAGAGTGGTATTGAATGCGATTCAGAGAGAAAACATATAATTAAATTTTAGATTTCACTGAAAATTCAAAATTTGCAAACAGCATTAAGACAAGAATTCCTCAATTTATTTGAATCTCCATCGAAAAATGCATGATTAGGGTCAAATTACGAAAAATTCCCAATGAATTGATAATTCAAGCTTATATTGACTGATATTTTCCTGATTTATATTAAGTTGGAGGAAATAATTAATCTTATATTTGCAGTTCTCATTGATTTTCCGATGAGATTTTGTATTTTCAGTGACCAAATCCCTTGAAATTCTAATGAAAGTAAAATATGATGCAAATTCCTTGACACCATAACGCAAATTTTAGCCAAGAATTTTTAATTTTCAAATAAAAAAAAAAGTTAGGATGACCTCTAAAAATTCATAGTTATAAGATGAAATATCTGCATGACGCAAAGAATTTTCCCCTTCCGTCAAAACTAGAATATTGCTCATAACGACAGTTAGCTTGCCTTGGATAAAAGTTCCTTTCTTCGTTTCGAAAGCTTATTTTTTTACTTATGTGATCTATCAAACGACGTTACAAGGAAAAAACACTGGACTCATTTGTCTCATTGAAACATAAAGCAAAACAGAGAGGTCCCATTTTGCCCGGCGTCTCATTTTCCCCCGCTGCCAATTGTGCCCCGGGGTCTCATTTTGCCCCGGCCTCACCTACTCTTTTATAACATTTTTTCCTAACTTCAACGGTTAACGAAATAATTTGATGCAAATTAGGAAAACCAGCCCCAATTGCCATCCAACGCGATATGGAATCCAAGTTATCTTGGTCAATTTTTTAATTTGTCAAATTTTGAAGGAATGCATCTTCTAGACCGTTTTGTGATGAATATTTTTCATTATTAACGTTTTTCTCTTATCCGATTATTTACGACAATATTTGAACGAAAAGACGGCGAGTACTGCCGACAACGTCACTAACAACATCACCCGCAATGTCCGATATATACCACTTTTAGATACATTGAATTTAATCATTGACTTTATGTTTTTATGTCATTAGGTCCGATAAACCGCGATTCTAACCTCGCTTTGCTCGCTTAGATCGCGGTTTTCGGACCCAACGACATAAAATACAATATGTCATACGGCGATAAAATCATAATCTGGCGAATGTGGCGAATGTCCACATTTGCCAGATAATACTTTTATCGCCTGATGACATAATCTACTACTTTGGGTCCCTGAATACGAATTTGTTAACTGTTTTTGCGAGGTGTGGTTAGTTTTGTTTATTTATAATAATGTAATTGTTTATAATGAGATTTCGCGGGGGCCGTCGAGTTAGCCAAAAAAGTTTTAAACAAAGTATGGTCAAAAATACATGTATTTTGTCTTATTATTTTCATTCCTATCTTTTATAGTCTATAAGAGTATAGGATATAAAAGATAGGAATAAAAATAATAAGTCAAAATACATGTATTTTCAGACGAGGAACATTTTTTGATTAAAATTTTTTTGTCTAAATAGGACGGCCTCCGCGAAGTCGCGTTATAAACAATTGAATTATTATAATTATTATAATTAAATCATTATTATAGATGAACAATACTAACTACGCCTCGCACAACTAGTTTACATATTCGTTTTCAGGGACCCAAAAAGCATGAAGTCCAATGATCAAATTCAATGGACCTAAAAGTGTTATATATTGGACATTGCGGATGATGTTGTTAGCGACGTTTTAGACAGTCCTCGCCGTCTTTTCGTTCAAATATTGTCGTAAATAATCGGAGAAGAGAAAGAAGTTAATACTGAAAATTATTCATCAGAAAACGGTCTAGAAGATGCGTCCCCTCAAAATTTGACGGGTCAAAATAAGAGGAACATTTTTTCTTTGAAATTTTTTCGCCTAACTCCAACCGTTTCCGCGAAATTGCGTTATGAACAATTAAATTGTTATAAATCAACAAAACTGATCACACCGCGTAAAAATGGTTCACACATTCGTGTTCAGGGACCCCAAAAACATACAGTCCAATGATAAAATTCAATGGACCTAAAAAGGTATACGGGACCTGTCACAGTATATGGACTAGAACTTCTTATTACCCCTATCTGACCTCTATATGACCTTAACATAAGTGCCGTATGTCCATCCTATCGCCCTTATGTGATACCCATATAATCTCCATACAAACTCCCTAAGGCCTCCATATCAGCCTCATTGTGACCGTTCCTAAACCTTACACTGACCCTTTCTGACACTCCGATCTATCCAGATCCTTGTTTCGACTCTTTTTCACCATTTCTGTAGTGAGGTTTATAAAACCATAGGTTGCGAGGGGTAAAACCAAGGTTCACAAGTGTCGAAACTAAAGATGATGGTCACGAGGGTCGAAAATAAGGAACATACTGGTCACGGCTATGGTTTATGAGAGTTGAAATTCAGGGTTATGAGGGTGAAAAGTGTAGGTCAGAAATAAAGTCCAGAAATGCAGGTCAGAAGTGAGTATCATATTCAAACTTATTCGGAAGCCTATTGCTAATTTATCAGCAAAACAGGCGCAACAGTTGATAACATAGAAAGTAAATATTGACTGATTGTTTTTTCCTACCCTCTCACCACACATTCATGCATTTTTGAGTGAATTGAGAAAAAGAAACAATAATAAGATAATGTCCTAGGTTTGAAACTACGTCGCACGAATGGGAGCATTCTAGAAAGGGCTTCGTCCCATGTGATATATGGACATTTAACGCACATGAATAGATTCATCTATATATACGTCCCTTGAATCAGTTAATTACGTCGAGTAAACGGAAGAATGGTCCAACTGTAAAAACACTGTAAAAACTCCGGTCTTACGAGTGGTCTGAAATTAAGACTTATGACAGGAAGTCCGATAAACGGTCTTCAAATCAAACCAATTTCCGATCTTAACATAAGATCGGAACTTAGGCGCGCTAAGAGCGATTTCCTCACGAACATTTTCACTTCACTCGGAGAGAAATGTTCAGTAAAAATTATGGAACTCACAATTCACTCACCGATTACGGAATCGACTCAGAAAATTTAAGTGACGGTATCGTAATTTTTCACAAGAGTTTCAGATATAAATTACGGAACACTCCGGAAAATGTCCGTGACAGTTCCGTAAAATTTACTACAACAACATTTTGCTCCGGAATTACGAAAAAGATACGTAATTTTTATTGAATATTTCTCTCCGTGCATAAGAAATATACACTGAATGTGAAAATATTTGACTAAATTTTTTTATATGCCACAAGTAACTCTTCTAGTTCACTCTTGTGGTGCTGAAAGTTGTTTATTGATTAGGGTTGAAGAGAAAAAAAGAATTTTCTTCTGCTCGGCCAAAATTTTCCACATGTTACGGATATGGGACTCGTGACGCTGAACCCCGGATAGCACCGCCTGTGGCGATATTTGGCTCTATTCTTACGAGAAGCCGATGAGCGATTCCCTCATTGGGCGCTTTAAGAATGCTCGTGGAACGTTAACATCGTTCATGACTCCCGTTCCGATCTTAAATTTTGAGATCGCAACTTTAAGATTGAAAACGGGTCTGATTTAAAAATCTCTAGGTAGGTTTAGTTCGGTAAGATGAAAGATCGGTTGGCAATGTAAAATTGATGCACCGATTAAGATCGAAAATGTAAGACCATTTTAGAGTTTTACCTGAAACTATACTAATGAATCGATAAATTAAGTCATTCATTAATTTGTCGATAGATAAATTTTCTTAAGAATTAAATTAATTAATTAAATAAATGAATTAAATCAATCAATTAAATTAATTAATTAAACAAATCATTAAATAATTAATTTTTTCCATTGTGATCCTTACATTTTTACCCCTAGGTTGTAATACTATCGAACGGGCGCTTCGCGCCCATCGCTAGATTAATGTATACTATTTCATTTTATTTTATTTTCTTTCTGATTCTGTCTTCATGATTAGATTAATTTAAATTGATTCGTTCTGTTCTTATTATATGTATGTGTATATTTTCCTTAATTCACAAGTTCCAGCATTGAATGAAGAGGAACTGAGGGTAAAAATCTAGGAGTCAAAGGGTATGGGTAAAAATATGAGAATCAGAACGATCACCATCTAAGGGTCATATTGTAAGAGTCCGAATATGAGGATCAGAAAGTGTTACAGTTGAACCCTCCTCCTCCCTCGCGGCCCTGATATATTTTTTTTATTCAATCAACGCATGCTAACGGAGGGATGGGGGGTGGCTCAAATATATTCTGAAGCCCCTTCCCCTCTTTGGGTAAAATTTGCAACCCTCCACCATCATACCTTCCCTTCCACCCCCTCCTGCAATTTCAATTAACAAGATTTTTATTTTTTATTCAACAATTTTTGAAATTGTTTAAAAAACGCATGGGAACGGAGGGATGGGGGTGGCTCAGAAAGATTCTGAAACCCCCTCCCCTTGTTGGGTAAAATTTGTAACCCTCCACCGTCGCACCTGTCCCTTCCACCCCCTCCCAAAGTCTCAATTGCCGAAATTTTCTTTGTTTATTGTTTTTAAATAATTTTTTAAATCAACGCATGGGGGTAGCTCAGTCAGATTCGGGAACCCCATCTCCTTGTTGGGTAAAATTGCCAGCATTCCATCGTGGTACCTCCCCCTTCCACCCCCTCGTGAAATTTTAATTGACGAAATATTCATTCTTTATTCAAGAACTTTTTTAATTATGCAATTAATCCATGCGAACGGAGGGATGGGGGGTGGCTCAGTGAGTTTGAGGATCCCCTTCCCTTGTTGGGTAAAATTTGCAACGCTCCCTCATCATACCTCACGCTTCCAGCCCGTCATAAATTCTCAATTTAAGCGATTTTCATTGTTCATTTGAGAATTTTATTTACGATTTTTTAAAATCTTTTTTTAAAATAAACGCATGAGGGCGGTTCAGTCAGATTTGGGAGCCCCTCCCCCCTTGTTGGGTAAAATTTGCAACCCTTCCGTCGTCGTACCTCTCCCTTCCACCCCCTCATGAGAGCTTAATTAATAGTTGGCTAAAATTTGCAACCCTCCGTCGTCGTACCTCCCCCTTCCGCCCCCTCGCAAAATCTCAATTTGCGAGATTTTCTTTTTCTATTGAAAATTTTTTTTATTCAATCGACTCATGATAACGGAGGGATGGGGGTGGCTCAGCTAGATTCTGAAACCCCCTCCTCTTTATGAGTAAATTTTGCAATCCTCCGCCATCATACCTCCCCCTGGACTCCGTCGTAAATTATCAATTTTCGCGATTTTCATTATTTATTTAACATTTTTTATTATTTCATCAACGCATGGGGGTGGCTCAATCAGTCTCGGCAATCCTCTTCCCTTATTGGGTAAAATTTGGGACCCTCCGCCGTCGTATCTCCCCCTTCCACCCTCTCGTGGAATCTTAATTAACAAAATTTTTTAATTTATTTAATTAATGCATGCAAATGGAGGGATGGGGGGTGGCTCAGATAGATTTTGAAATCCCCTCCCCTTCGCTAGGATTTGCAACTCTATGTTATCATGTCCATCCCCCCCCCTAATAAGGACGCCATAAAATAAATTAAAACAATGTAAAAATAATCATTATTATCTAAAGCTAATCATACGAAAATGTATCCGATGCAATTCAGTAGATGTATGAGACGGGTTCTGGGGCAACGTTTCTGGGGCGAGCGCTGGAGACTTGTGGAAGAAGCCCCCGCGAGTGGGTGGTGGGGTGGGATTAATCAAATCGCAGTTTTAATTCGTGGTTTTGATTCGCGGTTTTGATTCGCGGTTTTGATTCGCGGGTTTAATTCGCGGGTTTAATTCGCGATTTTAATTCGCGGTTTTGATTCACAGTTTTGAGTCGAATTTGAAATTTTCAATTTTGGAGATTTTAATTCACGGTTTAATTCGCGGATATTACATTTCATCGATTCTAGGGACTGGAGGGTCCCGCGAGCGGATGGTGGGATGGGATTAATTAATTCGTGCTTTTAATTCGCGTTTTAATCCGCGGATTCTACGTTTCGTCTATCCTGGGGGGGGGGGCAAGAACTATGGAAGAGACCCCCGCGAGTGGGTGGGATTAATCAAGTCACGGTTTTAATTCGCGGTTAGAATTCGCGGTTTTAATTCGCTGTTTTAATTCGCGGTTTAATCCGCGACTCCTAAACCTGAATGTTGGAAGAGGAGGAGGGGGGGGGGCATAATGGCTTTCAACATTTTTGAGATTGTACCTGAGATAAGAAGGATGAGTCATCATCACAAGGGTTAAGTGCAAAAGGTCATAAATCATTTTTCTTATACCTGGAAAAGAGAAAGTGTGACAATCCTGAGATAAGAAGAATGAATCATCACAGCAAGGGTTAAGTGCAAAAGGTCATAAATCATTTTTTGTACAATTCCTGGAAAAGAGAAAGTGTGACATTCTTGAGATAAGAATGAGTCACCATCGTAAGGGTTAAGTGCAAAAGGTCATAAATCATTTTTTTATACCTGGAAAAGAGAAAGTGTGACATTCCTGAGATGAGAAGGTTGAGTCATCACAGCAGAGATTAAGAGCAATTCCAGGAAATGTTCAGATGACATGCAAGGTTGAGAAAAACTGTCACTTTTTTAAAGCAACCCCCTCTCCTGATTCTATTGAGAAAACTGTGAAGAAGTGGGGGGGAAGAATTATATAACACGCCAAGTTCAAGGGCACAGCATCAGTATTTTTCACCCTCCTCATGAAGAAGTACTTCATCCGACGACAGCAAGCTTTGAACAAAACTCGTGAGTTGAAACATAGACTTGAGCGTCTGCTGACAGATATCGACCAATTGAAGAGAATCATTCAGTTGAAAAGTGACATTGAAGTGTTGTGCTCAGATCTCCAGAAGACCAACATCGCAACACCAGAAGCATGAACTTTGAAAAATTCAACAGTGTCTCGAAGAGGGAGAATCTTCCTCTGAAGAAAATGACAGAGTTGGAGCCAGAAAAAATCTACGCCATCACCGCCGTTCAGAAGGCAAAAACGAAATTCGGGGAAAGTGTGATTTTCCATTTGGATGGGGAGCATGCAGTCTTCGTGACAAAAAGAGCAGCCAATTATTTCAATACTGAACCGGAGGAATGGGAAAATTTCCAGCTCATACAACGATTTCATTCTTGGTCAGTTCTTAAAATCAGCAGCTGCAGATGAGGAAGCTTAACTTACTTCAGGATGGATAAAATAAACACACAATTTTCATTTTATTTTTTTATTAATAAAAAATTTTTACTGAAAAATATTACAATGTACTGGTTAAAAAAATGAATAAATCTGATTTTTAATTGAAAATTGTGTTTTTTTTTCAAATATTT
>NW_021681142.1:14038-14310 GCF_001412515.2 Diachasma alloeum
CTCATAGCATCAGTCAACTTGTCCCAAGCCTGATCAATACTGGATGCGGTGGTGAAACTCACGAATGAATGGGGCAGATATGCAATATCCTCAGGATCCATTAAATTCAAGTTCTTCAATTGATAGTATATCTTGATAGATCGATCAGTCGATCGTACTATTCTTTTCTTCAGCATTCAGTTTTTGAGTTGTTCAACATTTTTTTGAGCACATACCTTGGGTTCATCCAAGTAACTATGGAAAGGACATGTACGATTCGGTAAATATTTGAA
>NW_021681142.1:14508-14788 GCF_001412515.2 Diachasma alloeum
TGCTGGTAAACTGGAGAATGCGAATGGGGGGTTGAAAAAGCACACTGCCGGCTCCTTAGCTCCGGAATCCAAAACTGTGTATGCAAACTCTTTTACGATGAACTCGTTGAAGAGCGTTTGAAAACCTTGTACATCCACGAGTGCAAGGCGACTCCATGGCGACTGATACTTTAGAACCTTCAACGACTCAATTTATACACTTACCCCAACCAATTTTAAACAATTTTTCTCACCCCACCACTTATGGGATGATAATTCACCACTCGATCATGCAAAATGA
>NW_021681142.1:15013-22646 GCF_001412515.2 Diachasma alloeum
AGTGAACTCTCAAAATTGTTGAAGAGAGATAAGTAGTGACACCTAGAAGCGGCTGAAGAAAGCAGGGACTAGGTGAGTTAAACCACAAACCAATGAAAGACCTAAGGCCTAGCGGTTATGGGTGAAACCGCGACCCCTGGAGGTCTGGAGGGCGTTACTTAGACTATCGCCGTATTAGAATTCGCCCAGCATGTGCTAGGGGAAATGGGGCCGACGTACAGGCCGTCCAACTGGGCGATTCTATAGGCTATGTCGGAGTAGGCTAGGGACCAACGGCCAGGTGAAAGGACTGGTACCTCCGTGATCCCGTCGGGTTGATTGGTGGGGATAGGGTAACGGAATGACCTATCGTCGCCGAGATATCCAGACTAGGAGGCAAGGCCCTAGTAAGATTCCGAGTTAGTCGCACGCGAGCGCTTGAACCGAGAGGTTGAAATAATCTCTCGGTGTGCTGGAAGTGGTGGATGGCTGAAGAAGCCATGGTAAGGAGTTTACTCAGCGTAGCCTGGTGCATAACTGTGGCGGCGAATATAGGGGGATGCCCCTGCATCCCCCGCGCGTAAATCTGAGTTATTTCGGAACGCGAGGTGACGACTTCGTCGTGTTCGGCGTCATCTAGTCTCGGCGGAACGATTCGAGGCGTATGGGCCCGTGGGCCTGGAGTCGAGAAATCCTCCTGTCGGTCCGACCATATGCCGACGGTCTAGTACTACCCGGAGGCAGTGACGCGCGATGACCAAAGCGGTAACTGGTGGTGGAGAGAGTGGGTGGTCGTAGCGTGGGTAACGTAGTTCCACCCTGGTCAGATCAGCCTCTCCACGTCCCAGGCTCTGAGGAGTCTCGGCTGAATCGCAAATAGTTCGGAAACTCTCCCGAGTAGAAATACTTGGAGAGAGGAAGCATGCCGGAGGAGTCGAGAGACCCTCCGGAGGAAAGGTGAATCCCATTCAGTAGGGAACTGATGCCGCAAGGCATAATCCTCGGCTTGCAAAGGCCGTGGAATGTGACGGTAATACTCCTGGTGGACCTCGCCCACTCTACCGTATCACGCTGATGTTAGCTAGGCAACCCATTGTCCAGCCCAAAAAGTCCTCTGAGTGGACGAGTTTGCCTCAGAGGCCGGTTTTCGTCGAACCTCCCGTGAAGGTTCGGCTGGCGCCCGACTATTGAGCGATAGAGACGGCTAAAAAGTAGTTTGGATTTTCCCTGGGTGAACAACCCGGGAAAATATCCTTACAATAAAGTATAGAATACTGATTCTTAGCCATATCTACATCTATATTTCCATATGGATAACATTGGGAATTTAGGAATAATTTAACATCTGCAATACNTTCCACATAAATAGAACAATGATTCTGAGCGGGGGCTGTAATGTCCAAAAATCTATGAAATAGCTTTCCTTCACAATTTCCCGATTATTCTCCTTATCCAATGCCACATCGTCAACCGAGAACCCGAAAAGTGCAGCATTAACAAATAACGTATTCCAACATAAGGCTAATGGACTCACTATTTCAACAGAGTAACACCCCGCAGGTGAAGAATCGCCAGTGCGAAATCCAGCGCGCCTAAAACCGCTGACCCAACAGGTCAATTCCCTCCAAGAATAAAAAGTGGGAAAATCACGCCATAATTTCCACCAATCAAAAGCAAAATCGTGTATCGATCAAGAACCGACTCACTCCCCAAAAATTAAAATTAAAATCAGTCTAGAAGCAATCGTCGGAACGTTAATTTGACTTGGTGCAAATTACTGACGAAATCGATCTGTCTCTTTCGATCCCCGCTACTCATAACTCGCGTGAAAAACGGTTATCGAGAGTGGTAGTTATAGAATATAGTTCATAGCTGAGCGAAAGCAAGTTGCACAGGGATACCGCATCCTTAAGTCGAAAATAGTAGTGTTTCTTGCATTGTAAGAGGACTAATTAACCAGTTTTCCATGATTGTGGACATTCTCACCCTTAACTTTCCCGAACTTCAAAGATAAACGAGTGGGTGAAAGTGATTCGATAGCAAGTATCCATAATAGAACTAGAGAAGACTTTAATTCTGGTGGAGAAAAATCTGTCTCACTGAAGGACCCGCGCTTACAATTTTAAGGACTAATCTCACCAAAAATATAGCATCATCTGTAAGTCCAGAAATAATTATTTTCAACTGATTCAAAATCCAAATTAAGAAACCATCGGAATCTACAAAGAACCTTCCAGGGATAATACAATTCGTTAACTATTACTTTAAAGAAATCAATTTTTATTTATAGATTTGTCCCAATATTGTAAAAGAATATAAAATTCATTTCTTGTAAATTTCAACAAGATAAAAGAAAATTATAGAAGCTTACTTTTAAACCAAAAATTTGTTTTGTCTGGGAATCATTTGACTATTCCTCATCTCCGAATTATCCCTTTTCGATCTTTTACGTTAAAAGCTCCAATCAAGGTAAGAGAGATAAACTTCACCTAGCGTCGTCTAAATTAAAATTCAAATATTAACACTAATTATAAAGTTAGCTGTTCTGTATTTTAATATAAAAAAATTCTAGACTATTATTTTCCGAAATCAACTTTTTCCTCCAAAAGATGTCCTTCGACGCTGACACGTCTCCGGACATAACAGCTAGAAATTTCATGGCGCAGTCGGTAGGATGATCTAGGCTTCCTTTCACTCTTACCGCCTAATAATAATAAGGAATTTACTCGGTTCACATATAAATTCCTTCAAGTTCGGTTTATACAACAAAGTTCGTTTTGAATGTCGGTATTTTCATAATATCACATAATATCGGGAAAAACTTCTTCACTTTCCCTTTTCTTTTCCTTTTTTTTTGTTTTTGTAGTATTTAAACTTTTCCAAAATTCTACTCTCAAGAGTATTCCCAGACTTACTCTAGAATTATCCCATAATGGCAAACTCTTCTATAAATATTGGTTATACCGGCGATTCAAATATCGCCGGGCAAATCACTGGGAATCATGAAGATTACATCAAAGCGCGGGATATTGCTAGTAGTATACCAATTTTTTCCGGAACTTCTGAGCATGCAACCCTAGACGAATTTGAATATGTCCTTAGGTGTAATTTGTTATCAATCCCCACCGAAGATGGCAAGAAAGAGGAATATATCTTACAAATCCTGAAACGCCTTTTGCCTCCTGCGAAATTTGCAGTCGCGAATAAGACCCTAAATTCAGTAGAAGACATCCTGAAAATCCTTGTCAAAAGATTCCGAGGTCAATATAATTTTTTGTATTATCTGAATAAAGTCCGTGGGTTAGTCAAATATACCGAAGAACCCCTGGAATGTTTTTTGGAAAGAATGGCAGCTTCGGTTCAATTTGGGTTGAGAATAGTTGAGGGTGAGCCGGAGGCCACGAGACAAGCTCTAGAAAGTTTGATGAATCAAGAGGCCTTGGCCAGATGCAAAGAATATGCATCCCCGGCAGTAAAAGACACAATTCGACGTCAGAAGATTAAGAAAATCGCTGACGTGCTGAAAGTACTTGACACTGATGAATTTCGAACAACTATGGCGCTCCCAGCCCCAGAAATACCAAATCACCACCAATTCCGGTATGTGACAGAATATCCCTCAGTCGGGATTCAGAACAACGTTTGGTCGAACACAGCGGGTAACCAGATGTCTAACGGCTACCAATACCAACAGCAACAGAGTCAGAGATACCCAGTCCATCAACAGTATCAAGGACCCTACAATACACCGTTACCCTCTACACCAACACCTACCAGAAGCTACGGAAACCCTGGATTCCAGACCGGTTACGGGCAAAGGACTCAAAAATCAAATAATGATCTGGTTGCGGCACTCCTCAACGAATATATCCCTCGAAGGCGACCTCCTGATACACCAATAAATGGGGTGTCAAGACAACACTTCCCACCACCTCCAATGTCAACCATAAATCCAGTTGTCATGGGAAGCGTCTCACCTGAAGCCTTGCTCCACCAAATGAATCTTACAGAACCATGGGGTCAAGACACAGTTGAAGATGTACCAGTGGATGCAGATCAAGTTCAGCAGCTCGCAGCGATCTTAGCGGGTACGCAACGCCAAAATGTGGAACATGTTCCTCATGTTCCTCAGAAAGAGAACAAGGATGACCTGAGCGAAATTAAGAACCTCCTTCAGAGCCTTGTGATCGAACTCAAGGACCAGAAACAACGAGCAGTGACTCTCCCTTCATCAAGGGACTCATCCCGAGAACGAGTCAAGGGGAATCACCAGCCTAAAACCACGGGGAACCCGGTTCAACAATCGTCAAAGGTACCTTCCTCAGAAGGAGTTTCAACCCAGGCTTTAAACGAGTACCTGGCTCGTCAAACGGGTGCGGTGACGAGCGACCAGGGTCAACAACAATACCACACCCTGAGGAGCACTCACCAGAGACGTCAATAAGAGAAGTAGTCCTTTGTAGTCCCAAAAGCGGCCCACAAATCCGTATAACAGGGCCCTATCTGAACAACGATGGAATTTCCGCCCTGGTTGACACGGGGGCCTCCATAAATCTCATCTCCATTCAATCCTTAAATTCCGATGTCATGGTAGATCGGACTGAGATTTGTAGAATTGTGGGGCTCTCAAACGATGTAATGGATTCCCTAGGGACAGTAAGACTACCTCTCCACCCAGAAGTATACGTTAAATTCCATGTTATAATTCACCAACCTGGTGGATATGGTGCAATCGTGGGAGACGACATGTTGAATAAATTGAAGGCTCACATCTCCTTCTATACTAAAACCATCACGTTCAACATCGCTCCATTACAACCGCTACATCTTTGCATACCGAATTGCAGGACGTGGACATCACAGACGCAGAGAGAATGCAGAATATCCCTTACCGGGGGTGGACCCCGAATAAATTTAAGAGTAAGGAATTTAATTGGGAAAAGTCACCAGTTCTTGATTGATACAGGAGCAGAGATCAACCTAATCGAAAGAAGAGCCATCAAGCCAGGTGCAAGGATTGAACCACCCATTGTGAAGTATCTGACGGGGGTCACAGAAGACGCCCTACCAACTTGCGGGTTGATTTACTTGAAAATCCTGGGAGCACCGACCCCTTTTCACATTGTTGATTGCAAATTGCCTGTAAAAGGATCAGGTCTCTTAGGACTGGAATTCCTTGTAAAAGAGGAAGTCGACATCAGATATCTCCAGAGAACTCTAACGACGGCGAAAAGACCAAATATTCCTGTCTTTTGGTATGAGTACCATCGGCCATATGGGCCCACAATAATACCGGCCAGAGCAAGAATGGTTATGGGAATTCCAATCGAAAACTCGGATTTATCAGTTGGATACCTTCCTAAGCTGGATACTCCAAAGGGAGTATATCTAAGCCATTGCGTAGTGACAGTCACAGAAGGGGTAGCCTGCGTGGTTGCCATAAACACCACGGAAGAACCAATCGAACTCATACTTCCTCCGCAACGTCTCGAACCCTTCGACGAAGAAATGGATTGCCACGGCAATAATCTTGGAGTTTGCAACATGGCGCTATCCCCTGAGAAAACAGAGGATACCCATCAGAGAGCCTTGGACATCGCCAAAGCACTTCCTGAGCAAGATCTCAAACACTTTGAGAGAAAAAAAGTTATAGAGCTAATCACTGCATATGACGATGTGTTTCATCTTCCCGGAGATAAATTAGGGAAGGCGAAACATTTTAAATGCAAAATACGCACCGTGGATAACAAACCCGTCCACAAACGCCAGTACAAATTCCCGAACCAATATAAAGAAGAGATTAAAAAGCAATGCAGAACTCTTGAAGAACAGGGTATTATGAGACCTTCGATCTCGCCCTACAACTCTCCACTATGGATCGTCCCCAAGAAGGCAGATTCTAAAGGAAAGAAACGTTGGAGAATGGTGATCGATTTCCGTAATCTGAATCAGAAAACCATCGGAGACTCCTACCCACTTCCGGACATCTCCGAGATCTTGTCTCAACTCGGAGGCGCGAAATACTTCAGCGTCTTCGACCTCGCGAGTGGTTTCCATCAAATAGAAATGGACGAAGAGGACAGTGAAAAAACCGCTTTCACTGGTCCAGATGGACATTATGAATACGCACGGATGCCCTTTGGTCTCCAAAACTCACCACCAATTTTCCAGAGGATGATGGACCATGCTCTTGCAGGATTAAAAGGCACCGAGCTGTATGTATATCTTGATGACATCGTGGTTTACTCCAAAACGTTCGAAGCTCAGAACGAAAGGCTCGAACATCTATTCGAGTGTCTCAGAGGAAATGGACTGACCCTTCAACCAGATAAGTGCAAATTCTTTATGAAAGAAGTTGCATATCTGGGTCATATCATCGACGAAGAGGGTATCCATCCAGATCCTTCGAAAATCAGAGCACTCGTTGACATGCCAAAACCAACCAACTTACATGGTCTGAGGAAATTCCTTGGTTTTAGCAATTATTACCGCAGGTTTGTTCAAGACTATGCTGAAATCTCAGAACCGCTTACCAATCTACTGAAGAAGGATATTCAGTACGACTGGACCAAACACCAGACCGAGGCTTTCCAACTGCTGAAAACCGCTATAACTGAAGACTCATTATTATATCATCCACACATGGATGAACCGTTCATCGTATATGCATTCAGCACTGAGAAGGGTCTAGGTGGCATATTAAGTCAAAAAGATGAGGAAGGAGACGAACATCCAATCCTTTACGCATCTAGAACATTGCGAGGAGCAGAAACCCGTTATACCCCAGCGGAACGAGATTGTTTGGCTGTGGTGTATGCAGTAGACCAGTTTCGACCCTACATCTTTGGCGTACACTTCACTATCATCACGAACAGCCCTGCCCTAAATTGGTTGATGGACTCCAGTAATCCCACCACAAGGCAAATAAAATGGAAAACCTTCTTGAACGACTACGACTTCAATGTAGAAATCAAGAAGCAAAAGAAAGCTCAACTGGCCGATGCTTTCGCAGAAAATCCTCTGGATAGCGACCAATCTGAAGGGAAGTCGATCGCAATATGTTTACCGACCTTCAAGCCACCTAACTCCATTCTGAAAAGACCTCAATCAAACAGAAATCATAACCGTAGAGTTCAATTCCACTCAGAACCTGACGCAGCTCTTCAACCAGGTTCAGGCACATCAGTAGCAGACAGAATCAGAACACGACGAATGACTGAATTGGCCGCTGGTAAGAGGACTCCTATATCTTACCGAGACCGCAGAGAATATCGGTCGGCATTGAAGAAGAAGACTCAAAGAACCGATACTGGAACTCTCAGCGAGACTTCATAGACTGTCGGTACAGAACCTTCAGACACGTCCACTTCCAACGATCCAGAAGATGCACCTGAAATTCCGGTGGAACCCATAGTGGATCCCCCTCCAACATCAAATGATGAAAAAGGAAGTTCAGGAAGTCCAACAAATTCTTTACCCAGTGATGAGAATGGAAGTTCAGGAAGTACAGCGACCTTCCAAACAACAAAAGAAAGTTTTGATGAAACCAATGTATCCCTTGAAGGGACACCCCTAGAGGATGATGTCTTCGAGACCGAAGATACCTCGCTGTATCAGCCGCTAAATTCAAGAATAATAGAATCTGAGACCCTGA
>NW_021681142.1:25560-26090 GCF_001412515.2 Diachasma alloeum
CATCGACAAGGGCCGTAATATCTCCCAATCCACATCCCCTCCATCCAAAATGTCACATCCTAACACCGCATTGATACGGGCAACTTCTCTCTGGAACACCCCCTTGTGATTCGCATTCTTATTTCTATCAGCTCCAATACAGTCCAAGTAACAGTGAGTCATCTCATGCAAAATTGTTCTCACTAACACCGATCGGCTTAAACCAGGCACAAACATGAACCTCGAAAAGGTCACAACCTTTGCGGTATAATCGGTATATCCAAACGTATCCTTCCTTCTAGAGGTTTTCTTGAAAGTATACCCTCCGACCTTCCCAAAGAAGAACTTGTCGTTAAAAATGTCTATCAACTTGAAAAGATCAGGGTCCTCCTCTAAAACCAATCCCACAAAAGGTAAGAGCCCGCGTGGAACCTCAACACCATTCGGACCCTTTCCATCACACCTGGACAACAAAATCCTCAACTCCTTCGGAGCTCCACGAATCCGACGACCCTAAATAATAATAATAATCCACATGAACCAAAATATAA
>NW_021681142.1:30303-55684 GCF_001412515.2 Diachasma alloeum
TTATATTTTATGCTACCAACTCCAAGGTAATTGAAGAGATCTGTGGGAGGTTGAAGATTCCCAAAACTATCAAAATAAGTGACATCATTTCCTATTTTTTGATACGCAACCCAATGAGTTCCAGGACCCTCTCTATCATCCAAATTGGTAACGCCTGATTCATTTTTGAATGGTCCATTTTTGGGTAAGCCATTACGCATGAAAACACCTCGAAAATGTGGAATTTTCATGAGTTTTGCATATTTTCTGAGATCTCCGTCTGTTAGAGCCCTGCGTGATAGCATCGTCAATAGTTTTTTGGCTTCAAGTACAAACCCATCCCCTTTTTATAAGGTTTAAGATGTAAACCTCGGCCGAGTGCAATAGCCTCCATAGTTTCATTATGCCTTTTATTTTCCGCGAGTTGTTGTTTGGCAGCTTTGGCACTATTAACAGCTTTAGCAATTCCAGCCGCTCCTCCAGCTAATGCCCCCGTGGCACTTAAACCGGCAAATAGTGGCACAAGAAACGGTAAAATTCCTCCAAATTTCGATGGGACTGGAATCACGCGCGGAATATTGACTTTGCTTCGCCCACCATTCTGTTTCACGGCTACTCTAGCACCATTGAGAGCTGTTTTAATAGCATCAGATGAACCGTTATTTAATTTGATTGAATTTTTAGCAGCTCTGATGATTGTTCTGAATGTCACCCTCTTTTTAGGCTTCCCCCTCTTTTTTTTCCTTATCTTTCGTTTTTTCACTCCCAAACTTGATTTTTTTACACCCAAACTTGATTTTTTAACACCCAAACTTGATTTTTTTACACCCAAACTTGATTTTTTAACACCCAAACTTGATTTTTTTACACCCAAACTTGATTTTTTTACACCCATACCCAATTTAGTTTTAGCCTTCATGGCGTTCGTTACAAATAAAGCGGCAGCTTTTTCCCCCAAACTAGCGTCTGGTGCTGATACACGTCGCCAAGCTTCTTCGGCAAGCACTTTGTCAGCGTCGTGTCGCGCTGAAATATTTTCACGATTTTTTGAGTATGCGATGTCGTGTTCCTTACAGGCAGAATCCAAGGGATTTATTCCAGGATCTCCCCGAGCTAATCTCTTTGCTAACTTTGTACCTGGTCCACAATACTGATAGCCTGGCAGATGCAATTCAACGGGGAGATTGTTGATGATTTTGTTCAATAACCCCCTCCCTTTTTTGTTAGCACGCGATCTGTGCACAATCATGTCCGAAAGAGAACTGACTGATTTTGCTATAAAACCCTCCAATTTATAGGTTTTCTCCTCAGTTGTTGTGGAGATGGAGTTCAGTACACATCCCAACGGTTTACCCGTCATTAATTTTGATTCAGTGACTGCGAAAGATACTAATCAACCGAGACGGCATGGCTCATTGCTGCCAAATACCATTCGCGCAGTTTTCTGTGGTCCATCAAATTGTGGAAAAACGAATGCCCTATTGAGCCTCATAATTCATCCGAATGGTTTAAGATTTTCAAACATCTACGTTTATTCGAAATCGCTCAACCAACCGAAATATCAATTTTTACAAAATTTATTGGAACCTCTGAGTGACATGAATTATTATACATTCTCAGACAATGAGGAAGTTGTGTCGGTGGACAACGTGGAGAAGAATTCTTTATTTATATTTGATGATGTGGCCTGCGAGAAGCAAAATAATATTAAGGCATATTTTTGTATGGGGAGACATAAAAATGTTGACAGTTTTTATTTATGTCAATCGTATGCTCGCATTCCAAAACATTTAGTGCGTGACAATGTTAATTTCCTGGTATTATTCAAGCAGGACGAAATGAATCTAAGACATATTTATAATGATCATGTCAATACAGATATGTCATTCGAAAAATTTAAACAATTGTGTTCCACATGTTGGAAAAATAATTATTCGTTCCTAGTAATCGATAAAGATAGGGATATTGATGGAGGTCGATACAGGAGAAATTTCGATTGTTTCGTTCAAATAAATAAATAAATAATGGTTGTAGGGGGAGAACTTAAACAGTAGCGGGCTAGATCCCAGTGAGTGAACATGGCTCCTCGTAAGGATGAAATGTCAAAGCAACAAGAGATTTTACGTCAAATTTCCGCTGCGAGGAAAGCAATTCAACGAAAACATAACCTATTGAAATTGGGTAGAGAGAGTGTTGATGAAGCCATGAATGAAGTTTTCAAACCCATTGTGAGACCGCTCCAGGAATTGAATACTCGGAATGTTAAATTTTCCGATGATAATGGGGAAAACCTCAAATTGGTCGACAATAAAAAACACTTCAGAACCATTGGTTACAAAAATCGACGAAAAATCGGGTATAAGAGCACCCCAAAGACACCCGAAGAAATTGTGTGGAATGGAAATACCTCTGAGGATGACTATGATTCTACAGCTAATGATTCTCCATTCAATCACACGTCGAATGACACTCTGACACCATTCTTGAAAAATTCTCACGATGATACTATAGTTTCATCCTTGAAGAATTCTCACGATAATACTATAGTTTCAGGCATTGATAATTCATACAATCTGGGCGAATTATCTAGCACTGAAGAAGAAGCAAATGTTATCGATGCTGACACTCTAGTAGGAAAATATTTAGCGCTAATCCATACACCAAAATGGGACAAGGCTTATGGTGTTCGACAACTTACTCATAATTTCATGATTGGAGATTCGCCCATTTATTTTGAGGATGAATTTATTAAAGTGAAAACCATGAAATACGCTTGCACCAAAGGATTACTGGAGCTTCTCTTCATGAAAAGTCCTGATCCCAATTTGATTGATCAAAGTGATATTGATGCATATAAAAATATCATACTTGCAACTAATGGGCATCAAAGAAACTATAAACCTCGAGGTGGCATTCGAGAGACGAAGGGTGAGAAATATGGAAAATATATTTCACAGTTTTCCGGATCCAGGTATACCGGCACCGGGCTTCTACCTGCGTTTATGAAGGCTCGACGACCGAACACTGTGGATTATGTCTACTGGGATGATCCCAATGAACTTGTCGACCGTCTTCGATTACTTGTAGCTTCACAGGAGGCAGGAAATCCGAGTCATGATAATGAAATTATTTCAATTATTGATGAACTTCGGGAGGCTGAAATCATATATTAAAGTATGCATATTGCAAACTACTATCATTTGCGAAATGAGTGTTGACGTGTTCCGTCGTCACTTAACCTCTGATAGCGGCTCCTATAATCGAGGCCCGCCAGGCGTTGGATATAAACTCACTGAAGAAGGCAACTATGATCTCCTTAATAAGAGATTAAGTAATATTGCAACACCAGTGGACCCCCATGATGCTGTTACACTTGACACTTTGAAAAAAAAAATCAACGACTTGCAAATTGATGTGAAAAGAATGTGTGCGGATATTAATAGACGAATTGGCAGATTAATGAAAATAGTGGAAAAAATACCAAGTGCACCTGTATTGCCAAAAATACCCGAGTATTCTGTGAATAATGTCAGAAAATAAATTGGATGTTGTGACAGAATTGCATCGTCCAGCCCAAAGAAATTATCCCCGACGACGAGTTAATATTCGTGATCTGGATGAGACATGGCAGGCAGATTTAGTGGATATGACGGCTTACGCAAAGAGCAATAGTGAACATAGATTTTTGCTCCCTGTAATAGATAATTTTTCAAAATTTGCGTGGGCTGAGCCGATAAGGAGGAAAAATGCCCAAGATGTCACGAGAGCTATGAATTCCATTCTCCAACAGGGGCGTGGGCCCAAACATTTACACGTTGATGGTGGAAAGGAATTCTACAATTCAGAATTTCAAGCATTAATGAAGAAATATAATATCAATTTATATTCCACATTCAGTAATTTGAAGGCTTCTATATGTGAGCGATTCAATCGAACATTGAAGAGTAAAATGTGGTTTCAGTTCAGTTTACGTGGAAATTACAAGTGGATTAATATGTTGCCAGAACTCGTACGGGAATATAATCATAGAAAACATCGAACTATTCGTATGAAGCCTGCCGATGTGACAACAAAAAATGCCCAGAAATTACGTCTTCTCTACGCCGACTTTCGGGTGAATGGAAGACAGCCAAAGTTTCACGTAGGTGATAAAGTTCGGATAAGTAAGGCCAAACATGTTTTTGAAAAAGGTTATAACCCCAATTGGACTACAGAAATTTTCACTATCCGAGAAATTCATAATACTAATCCAGTTACATACAAATTGAAAGATTATAAAAATGAATTGATCAGTGGAAGTTTTTATGAAGAAGAATTACTGAAAACAAAACATTCTGACGTGTATCTTGTGGAAAAAGTATTGAAAAAATCTGGAAATAGACTTTTTGTTAAATGGCTGGGCTTTGATAACACCCACAATAGCTGGATTGATGCTGATGAATAAAAAACATGGAGAGGGGGAAAAACTATTTAAACAGTCAGCCTATTTTCATCCTTCACAGTTTAGTTGGTGACTTCAACTCAACAACATGCTTGTGAAAATCATCGTGCTACTAGTTCTCGCGACATCCTCCTGCCGGAGTGAAAATTTTCTCAATACTGAGATTTTCAGTCGAAGTGGACTATATTATGAATCTGTAGGTGATGTGCGCTTCACCACAGGTGAGTGGCAACTCGCCACTCGGATTGACTGCAGAAAATTCATCGATCAACGACTACTAATTCATCTGAAAATACTGGAAAATATGGATCAAAAGTATAAAAATTATGGAGGAGCTGAACAATGTGCAGAAGTTCTTCAAAGTGAAAATATCCTGAAAAAGAATCGAAACGTGGAAAAGTATATCGCTCGATTCCTGTTCTTCATGAATGACTCCAGTATTGAAGAGCAAAATAAGGATGTGGCTTTGGGAACTCTACACGGCAATGAAGAAATATCAGATAAAACTAGTGAAAAGCTGCACCTAATTAAATCAGGACTGCATCAGTTTTGTGATACAATTAAGGCATTGGAGAATCAAAGCACAATAAGCCTTGGAGGTGTTGAGACAGAGGCTCGATTAATTGAGGAGCTGATGAAAAATGAAACTTTTAACAGTGCTGAATATCAACTAATATTGAATAAAATACGAGATTGGGTTGAAAGTTTGGAAGAGGAATTGGATAATTATATTTATACCCTGAAAACCATTATCGAGATAGTGCATTTAGCTAAGACAGGTATTGTGCACCCTCAATTATTCACTCTTGAAGAACTTCAAAGTGCTGCAAACCATTTTTCAATAGTTAATGGAGATGCCTCTGTGGTCATTCCCACTGATGAATTTAACACCGACAAATTACTGAAAATTTCGAAAACAAAGATAGGCTTTCATGAAGGGGAGTTAATTGTCATTCTTAAGGTCCCACTAGTTACCGCCTCAGTCTACCAATTATTCAAAATGTACCCCCTGCCAGCGCTTCAATTGTTCGGTCATAAACGTGGGGCGGCGTACATTCAACCACGGGCTGACTACCTGCTACTCAGCCAAGACCTTTATACTTTGGCACACGCTGAGGATCTCGCACACTGTGGAATTACCGATGATTATCGCTTTATTTGTGAACCTAAGTATCCATTTTATGATATCAACACCCATCCAATTTGTGAGGCAACGATTTTCGGAAAAGATAACTCATTAGCATCACCTTTTGTGAATTGCCCCATCAAGGTCAGCACGACTTATAATTCTCATTGGGAAAAAACCCAAAAAGGATGGCTATATTCCGTACCCCAAAACGAGAAAGTGGATATTTGGTGTGAGGGTCAGTGGATTAACGCCATAAATGTCTCAGGAGTGGGAATACTTCAATTGAAAGAGAGATGTCAAGCGTCTACATCATCGATAACAATGCTAGGATTTCAAGAAAATGTGAAAAAATCTGACGAAGAAATTTTTGGATGGAATCTTAATGTGACAACGTTAGTATATAAACGAAAGTGTTTCCATTATCTACCCAAATATTATGTACCACTTGAAGAAATTTTATATGAATGTGATGGTCATGCGCAAGACCATAAATCTCACGGAATGTTATTTGCTTTAATGTCAATAGGATTGGGGGTGGCATGTCTTGGACTATTAGCGTTCGTTCCATGGACAATGCCAACTTCTACCATAAATATCATAAGATGGAGGCAAACTGAAGTATAATTTGTTTAAATAAAAATGCATTTTTTGAAACAATTATGTTTTATTTTTTTCTCCCTCACCCAATATTTACATTATCCTTTGAACCCATAGGGTAAAGTATCAGGAGTACCTGGTATGAGGACACGTTTATCATCATGCCAACTTAACGCTAATTTTGTCTGATTAATTGTATATACATTGTGCTGCATAGATCTTATCGAATTTTGAGGTCTGGATACATTTCGATGATTTTCTAAACATAACTTGTAATCGTCAAAAGTGATGGTTCTGAGGGTGGATCTTTTTACCCCTTTTGCTCGGGATTTTTCTCGCTCTTCTCCAAACACTTTCAACGAGTACATTTTTGATCTTAAACCTATAAATTCCGTCATAATCCTCCCATTGTTTTCGTCTTTCATAAGGCCTAATTTTTTCTTATTTACAAGAGGGATGCTATATACATTATTTTCAGGGTAATCTGACGTATCAAATTTTTGTAAATCATTCCTTATGGAATCATAAATATTATTAGTATAAAAATGATAGATGAGACTGTCAGTATCTGTATACAATAATTTTACGTTTTCTTGAAAGTATTTTTGATATAATTATAATGAGGCATAAATATAAGTTTTTGAAATATCTAAAATACTGAAACCTACGTAAATCGGTTTATTGAATTTGACTTGTGTGCGGTTCATTTGAATGATGACTAAATCTTTATAAAGATTACACTGCTATGAAAATTCGGTTTTGATATCCAGGGCTGAGCCCCCCAACGGCCTTCCACTTGGTCACCAGCTTGACATCGATTTGCTTCCGAACATTCTCCATTGTTTTTCCAAACACAGCATTATTCATGAGTTTGTAGAAATTCTTCTCAAACTCGTTCTGGAAATTTTTCCTGTATTCTGTGTTGATATCGATATATTTTTTTAACCAGGCACTCTGATTAAATGTCAACACTCGATGAATTTTTGTCAGCCTCAAACCAAGACTCAAGTATTGCTTGAGGTTTTCATGGTGGATGACATAATTCTTCTTTGAATTCAGAGTGGTGAGAAGTTTTGGTAACTTTGATTCTCCGTTGGGGGGCACAATGTGTTCAGGGCAAAGCGGCAAATCTCGATGGCTCATGTGCAACTCTTTTGGGTATTCAAGATCCACCTCGAAAATGTATCCAATACTCGAATCATTGGAAATATTTTCAATATTGAGTGAATTCCAATTCTGTACCCAAGTGAATCCTTTTTGTGGTAAATAGTGGCTCATGGCAGCTCCATATAAATTGTTCACATCAAAATACATGAGGTATGACTTGGGGTCCTCAGGATTATAGTCATTCCCCATGTACTCGTCATTCGCTTTGCCATATCTATTTGAGCATTGAGATAACCCTCCTCTAATACCCTTTTCGATGAAAAGCAGCATCTCTGGGTCTTGAAATAATTCCAGCTCTACTTTTGTCATCTTCAACATGGCATCAAAAGCGAGTCCGGGTGCAGTATAATAGTGAAGAGAATCCAAAGTATATGCTTGAAAACAACTCTGTCGGAAATTTTCAAAGATATCAGCCAGCAATAAGACGTCAGTCTTCAAATATAAATCGGAATATTCACCCAGAGTTTTGATGTCAAAATTCCTCCAGATGTTGCAAGCATGATTGTAGTCCTCGTCAGATATGTC
This sequence comes from Diachasma alloeum, assembly GCF_001412515.2. Lineage (NCBI taxonomy): Eukaryota > Metazoa > Arthropoda > Insecta > Hymenoptera > Braconidae > Diachasma > Diachasma alloeum. Next base: position 38,142 of record NW_021681142.1, read on the forward strand.
AGCATCATTCAATAGCGAATAGAAATGTTCTTTCCCCGGTAATTTTCCTTCGTCAAGTTTTTCCCATGAATCCATATATTCATATGGGAATACTCCTTTGCGCGTGACGAGTTGAAACTGGTTCAAATCGGTGTAATAACTAGACGTAATGATTTTTTTATCATCAGATAAATATGATGACAATTTATCTATACTGCTCGCCATGAATCGAAGTGAGTCAATAAATCTTAGGTGAACTTTTGTCGTTTCCACTGATTTTGTAAACGAAATATATTTTTCCTTATTAATGGGGAGTAATTTCACTGAACCTTCAAATTGTTTGGCTAAAGCCTTAATGAAGAAATGGGAACCATAACCAGATAAGTTATGAAAAACTACGGGGATTGTACATGCCTCCTTGTACTTCAAATTACAGCCTGGATGCGCAGCGCCTCGATCTTTCCCCGTAAAATGACAGTGATCCCGGAGCTTCACCGCTTTATCTGTGAATATGTCTCCACAAATGTAGCAATTTTTCGCTGCATTAAATTTCTTCCACATATCTGCCGTCAAATACATGGGCTCATTGCGTTGTAGTTCAGCATCCACTTTTACAGCTAAATCACGCAATTTTTCAATAACCCACTCGATACAATCTAGCCCCCAATAAACACACAGTTCAGACTTTGAGTCATCATAGTTACACTTTACATAATACGCTACACTATATGGCACATGTTTTTGATAGATTTTAGTATTGTCATTATTTTCATGGGGCACTTTTTCCAACAAACATTGCGTATCGGCATATACAACAAATGGAACGCTAAGCTGATGCTTAAAATTTTTAAACTTCAAATATTTATCATTACTTGTGGGAAATATCATGCGACACTTGTTCAAGGATATGCAATCCATCCTGTTTTGCATAAGATTCTTCCACTTTAAAATGATACAAACATCTATCACATATGTATGTACGTTGATTACCTTTCCATAATTGGCTGCTGAGTAGTCTGGAGAGGTTGGAGATCCATGTATAATGGAAAATTTTTTCAGTTGACCGTCTATCATCTTTTTTTTCAATCGTCAATAGATGAATGGTTTTCTCAGCTTCTTGAAGTGTCATTGGGGGTCGCGAGCTTCAATATAAAGGCACGATCCATTCTTTTCGTGTATCTTCATCACATTCAATTATATATACATTTATCGGCATGTCATTCAGTTTTTCAAATTTTGGTATATCCGTTATAGCCATAGGATAATTAAACATACCGAAGTTTTTAATTACTGTACCGAATGGTGGATAGGAATTTGGACGTTTTGTATCTTGAACATTGCAGCGAGCCGCCATGATGGACCATAAGAAACAGAAAGAGTCGTCCTCATTTCGAACATTTATGACAGCCTTTTTTAGTTGAATCCATCGGGGTACCTCAACAAAACTTGAACCTCCACGTAATGGATTATATTTATTAATATTTACATCCATATTGATAACTTCCCGGAGTGACCATCCTGAATCCTTTCCTTGGAGTTCATCCACCTTGACTAAAAGTTTATTTTTTATAAACTCTTCAAACCACTGGTTGAGGTGAGTAGATTCCAAGACAATCTCATTTTTTGTGCTGAAACATTTTTCTTCTTCCAAAAATTCTCCATTTTTCCGAACTTCATACTTACACGATAATACTACATTCACTTTTAGACCACGTTCCCTTTTTAAAGCATTTTTAAGACGCACACAAAGCATTCGGCGAGCATCATCCAAAAATTTGATTAAATCTTGTTTTTTCAAATTAATGATGACGCCACTCCTCATGCGGCCTTCAAATGTACTTTGAATATCCTCCCATTGCACTCTATCAGTTAACTTATCACTTAACCCTCTTCCAACGGTTTCCAAGGCTTTAAATGAACCTTCGAATGTTTTCAATTGCGATAACATATATGTCAAACGCAATTTTTGACCCTGAGAGACACCCTCATCCAAATGTTGTGTGACTTCTCGCGTCTTACCCCGGATATCATGGAGACTTCGTTGAATTTCCGCTGGTCTTCGATCCATCTTCAAGAGCTCATACTCTTTCTCCAAACGTTTGAGCCACTGCTTGCACACAAGAGAATTCATCGTGACAAAACTGAGACGTTACTCGTAAGTCTTAGGTAAGAACTGATGAAAAACCATGGAAAAACCTCGGTTTTATAGTCTAGACAATGGTCAAAGGGGGTGGGGTAAATCATGTGAGAGAAAAAAGACAGAGGCGAAAATTTTCGCGAAGGTGAGATAATTTTTTTCTGAAAAGGTGTTCTCAAGATCACTTATCTCGAAACAAAATTGAGTCTGAAAAACTTTCACTTTTTCCGATTCTTGCTTTCTTAACCCTTATCTAGCTGAAATGTTTGGACATAAGGGTGATAAATCATGTAGAAAAAGAATTTACAGAGATTTTCGCGGATGATGGGATAATTTTTTGTGAAAAGGTGTTTCTAGGATCACTTATGTCGAGAGAAAATTGAGCCTGAAATACTTTCACTTTTTTTCTTGGACCTATTCTTACCCTCTTAACCCTTGTCTAGCTGGAAAATAGGGTATCATAAATCATATGGGAGAAGAAATATTCATGGAAGATCGAATAGTTTTTCTGAGATAGAAGATAAGGTGTCTTCAACATCATATCCTAGTCTGCTCTTGAGATTTTTCAGATGAATTCCCGTGATTTATAAGAGCGGTCATACAGTTTCCCACATTTTTTACTCTTGCTGAATATTCCCTCTAAGTCATATAGTTTTCAAATCTACTGATCAGATAACAGAGTAGAGTGCAGATTTTTTTTCCACTCGATTTTTGAAATTTTATAACTCAGATATTGGTGTTGTACGGATTTTTTGAGAGAGGGTTGGCCTAAAAAGGTTCATCTATCTCGAATCGATGGCGTTCGCAATAAACCCCTAATGATCGGAAGGATAGGCATTTTGGAAGACCACCTCCTTCTTCGAGGGTGGGCTGGTAATGAGAGGTCTGATGGTTTTTCTACTCCAATAAAGCAATCAACCACTCGGTCTAGCTTAAAAGCAGAGTTTTGGGTTTGCTATTGCTTGACATTTACCTTTTTTTTCTTTTCTTCAGATAAGTGCTCTGTCTTATTCATTTTTCCATCCACCTAGTACAAAATCCCGGAAAATTTGCGTGGTGGGGGTAGCTTACTCTTTTCTATAATTGACAGCCGTCAGTCACCCTTAATTCACAGTCCATCACAACGTCTGCAAAGAACAGCAAAACGTGAAATTTCATCCGTGTTTGTTTGCGAGTGTGTTTGTTTGTGAAAAGATGAATCCGGTCAGTGAATATGTTGCCATTAAGGCTAACGTTTTTTGCCCATTGGAGTGGGTCAAGCGTTACACACCGGAGTACCTCTGCGAGGAGCTGGAGAGAACAATGATTCTCCACGTGGAGAATGAATCCATCCGTCAACATTTCCCCATCTTCGCTGCCCACGTGACATTGGATCCTCCGGGAACAGTGTGGGTCACTTGTCATCCTTCNGAAGAAGGAGAAGGTGAAGATGAAGGAGACTGTTCTGATGGGGGGGGGGATGGCCCTCTTGTTTTTGCATACAAACAATGGATGTAATGTCAATTTTATTATATTTTGTATGAAATAAATAATAATTTCAACTATTAAATGATATTTTTTTTCCATCTCAAAAACATCAGCTACCTGCCACCCTTTTCATCCTTAAGATCCTAAGACTATTTAATACCGCGTGCAAATTAAACCTCTAATCTGCAAAAACTGCGAATCAAACTGCGAATCAAAACCGCGAAGTAAAACCGCAAATTAAAACCGCGAATTCTAACCGCGAATTAAAACCGCGGCGTGATTAATCCCACCCCACCACCCACTCGCGGGGGCCTCTTCCATAGCTCTTGCCCCCCCCCCCCCNGCGAATTAAAACCACCAATTAATTAATCCCATCCCACCATCCGCTCGCGGGACCCTCCAGTCCCTAGAATCGATGAAATGTTATATCCGCGAATTAAACCGTGAATTAAAATCTCCAAAATTGAAAATCTCAAATTCGAATTAAAACTGTGAATCAAAACCGCGAATTAAAACCGCGAATTAAACCCGCGAATTAAAACCGCGAATCAAAACCGCGAATTAAAACTGCGATTTGATTAATCCCACCCCACCACCCACTGGCGGGGGCCTCTTCCACACGTCTCCAGCGCTCGCCCCAGAAACGTTGCCCCAAAACCCGTCTCATACATCTACTCAATTCCTATCTTCTGTGCACTTTTGATCACCTAAAAGAAAATAACAAAACATGCGTCAACATTGCACACTCGTTAACTAGCTCGGCAGACGACTGGTCAGACCAGCCTGGCTACTACTACTGTCGACTTTACCGATCCGAGCGGGATATTGACGCTACCGCCATCTCGCGGCATTCCCCTTACAAGCTTCAATCATCATTCTTAACACTAAAAATTATTTCATCCAATTGATAAATAACAATGCCATTAACGGTACCAATATGAATNTTTTACAAGCTTCTATCATCATTCTTAACACTAAAAATTATTTCATCCAATTGATAAATAACAATGCCATTAACGGTACCAATATGAATAAATACCTCATATATCAACTTTTATAATTTTTTTAGGGGCCATTCCCTCGTTTCTAGCCCCAAAATAAACAATTAAAATCAACGACGGAACAACGACGCTACACCGTCGTTGTTGGATCGCCAGGGTAGAAATCGATCGGGAGATGTTTCAAGAGTGTGTCAAAAAAGTTTCAGATTTAAAAAAAAAATTTCACTCCCAAAATCATTGAATTTTTGGGGAGCACGAAAACGGACGGATTTGACGAGACTTTTTTTTTCTCTGGGCCGTTGAAAAATTAGATCACGGTTCATAGAGGTAGAATTTGATCGGGGGGTGTTTCGAAAATGTGTAAAAAAAGATTCAGATTTTTAAAAAATTTCTCACCCCCAAAATCATTGAATTTTTGGGGAGCACGAAAACGGACGTATTTGACGAAACTTTTTTTTCTCTGGGTCGTTGAAAAATTAGATCACCGTTCATAGGGGTAGAAATCGATCGGGGGGTGTTTCGAGAGTGTGTAAAAAAAGTTTTAGATTTTTAAAAAAATTTCCCGGCAGGAAATTAGTACATTTTGTATTAAGTGAGGTTAAGCTCGTTTCTACATGCCAAAATACATTTAGCTCAATAAAAAAAATTAGATCGTTAACTATTCACGTTGAATAAAATTGAGCATGTTTGAAAAAAATTTTAAGACGCGTATTGTATTTTAAAAAAATTTCCAAATTCTGGATCATTTGGTGGACAGTCCCTCCCAAAAATTTACATTTTCAAACTTGGAGGATGGGAGGCCAGTTTCACCGTCATACTTTATTGCCGTTTATTTAATTTCACTATCACTGCACTTCAGTCTGTTTCTCGTTGACCTTCGCCATGGGATATCGAGTTGTCGTTCTTTTGTAATTGAAGTAGAAATTCGGGAAAATCGGATGTAGCAAATTTTAAAATTGGACTCATCAGATGCTGCGAATCCCACCGCTGTCACCAATTGTTATGTCCTACAAGATGTGACTAGGACAAATGGCGCCAAGTTTCGAGTTGACAAATAAAGAGAGCAGGAACTTTTGCAACTGAAGCCTAGATCCAACGAAGTCCAATCAATCCTTGATGTAATCCTTGATATAATGATGATAAATTAGGATAAGGATAAATAATTGATCTTGATAAATTAATCAAGTTGATCTTTATAAATTAAAATACTGAGTGCTTCGGGAGAGCACGTAAACTATTTGTTCACTAACCTAATTTGCTTAACTTCCACAATGAACTGAAAGATAGACATTAATTATAAGATCTGAGCTCTAAAGATGAACCTGTTGAACTGAACTTGAACTATTTTGAATCGCCCTTCGGAGGGTCCTCAAAACTCCCATTCCATGCGTAATGCGTACGCATTTCCTTTCTTACTCTATGTAGAATTTACGTGCTAACTCAAAGGTAGTGGGGAGAGGTATGACGTTGTGACGCAGTCAAACTTCGTCAACATCCACCCACCTAGAGTCTGGTTGTTTGTCTATCATTCTTAGAAATACAAAGGATATAAAGCGGTTCTTTGTTCTAGACCGTTTCGTAAACTTTCCCAAAAACGCATAAAGGGTGAATTTATTCGCCGCGCACTCTCAGTTCTGTTTATCCTCCACTTTGTTTATTCCGACGTTATTCGAATTATTTATTCTACTCTGTTTATTCCAACATTCTTCAACTATTTATGTTACGAATAAGTCTTTCTTTCGAAAACTGAGAACAATGAGTCATCTCATCCGAAGAACACTCCGCAGGCTTTTAAGACGAAGAAAAGAACATAAAATAAAGTAAAATTGATTGTCGTAATTAAATAATTATAAAAGCTCCAAGATTCACAATTAACTGCCAGGTGAACGTTACGCCTCTAGTGTCACCTCGTCACGAAGTGGCGCGACAAGACATAAGAACAGTTGTCCATTGTTACGTACCAAGCTGGTGGTTTGTTGCTTCAGATGGCGGATCCGTTGTCCATGGAGTGCTGAGCCACTCTGCTCTACAAGTGCGGGGCTTTTTGAAATAAATATGACACAGAACACAAGATTTTAATTAAAAACACTGTTGAATGATTATATTTTCTTCAAGTCCAAAATGTTATGCTTTTACTAACAACTTATTAACTCTTAAGATTGGACTTTTGAATTGAATAGAGAATCACTCTCGAACTTCTCTTATCCACGTAGGTGGTGGATCTGACTCTATGTCTAACTCTAAAAATTAGTCTAAGTGTCAGAGACTGAAAACTCAACTCACAGAAAAGAGTAGGGAACCAATGATGACCTTGAACCTAGTCGATGGGGTGGTCTTACACCCCCATACTCCGTCGCGCTGGCTCAGCCCCAAACTCTCGGGTCTACGTGCCTCAAACAATGGGCCTCACATGGGGTGCGGAGCGAGAGAGAGAGAAATACTTGAATTTCTCTCGGGGAAAAATAAACTGTCTCTGGAAAGGTTTTATGAATCGAACGGTTTGATGTTGGGGTCCAATTGCACTCGAAAACTCTATATAAAAAAAAGGGAAAATACTGGAACAGACATTGTTTCCAAGTGGTCCGAACTACGCTGCTAAATCTCAAGATTTATTACTCGTTTCCTGTTTACTTGAGTTTCCCCAACTTACTCTCTAAAGTTTATTTCTAATTTTCATTTTAAAAACTCATGAGAATATTTCAACTAACTTACATATAAAATATAAAATTATTTACGAAAAGGAATTGAAATCTTGGCGCGATAATTTTTGTGATAATATGGCGGTCATAGGGACCCTACGTCGTTGCTAGTGGTATCTACGATATATGCGACATTTTCCCCATTATTTAAAAAGATTGTTTAACAAACATCATTTTACAGAACTATTACTATCATTTCTAAAATAACAATAGTATATTTCTAACCTAGGGAGGGAAAATAAAGGATCCTCAGCCGCCAGTGCAATTACCAGCCGAGCCGAAGGCGAGGTTGCTAAGCACGCGGCTGAGGGTCCTTTATTTTACTTCCCGTGGTTAGAACGCGATTTTCCGTCTCGGCGTAGGCGCAAAGTCAGAGTTCCCACCCGCTTCGCGGGAGAAATGTAACTTTGCGCCCGCCGGGACGGAATTCTATATTTCTAACCTAGGGAGGGAAAATAAAGGATTCTCAGCCGCCAGTGCAATTCCCAGCCGAGCCGAAGGCGAGGTTGGTAAGCACGCGGCTGAGGGTCCTTTATTTTACTTCCCGTGGTTAGAACGCGATTTTCCGTCTCGGCGTAGGCGCAAAGTCAGAGTTCCCTCCCGCGAAGCGGGAGGGAAATGTAACTTTGCGCCCGCCGGGACGGAAATATAATTATTTATCTTACATTTAAGCCACGAGACTTATCTCCTCATCAGTATTTTTAATGAACGCATGTTTTAATTTATTCGTATGAACGATTTTTCATTTAACACGATCTAGCGCAATTTCTGCATTTAACTTTCCATGGATGCGAATTATTTCGTATGGTCCCATCCAGTTGTAGTCAAATTTAGAGGTCTTTGGTTCTTTTCTTAGATATACATGATCTCCTACACAGAAGTTTTGTTGATTTACATTTTTATCATTATATATTTTACTCTTTCCTTTGGCCTTCTCTAAATTTTCTGCCGCTTTTGCCTGGGTGGTGGTGATTTTAATGAAAAGGTATTCAAGATATTGAACGAATGTCCGAGGTACTTTTTCCTGAGCGAATTCTGAAGGAATGCGGCCTTTACTGCCAAATACAAGTTCGTGACGTGCGAAACCACTCCCTTCATGAACTGAAGTATTATACGCGAATATTCCGAATCTAATCCAATCATCCCAATCATTTTTCTTGCAATAATGCTTTAGATAATCAACAAATACGCGATGAGCGCGTTCTAGAGATTCAAGAGACTCTGGGTGAAATGCAGTTGATGTGATTCTTTGAATCTTGAAAATTTTGCAACATTCGCCATAACTTTACTGATGAAATTACTTCCCTGATCGGTATGAATTGTCCTGGGACATCCAAATCGACTAATGAATTGTTCGAATAATGCAAGAGCGATGGTAACCGAATCAATAGTAGCGAGGGGGATAGGATCAGAATATTTCGTAAGATTGTCCTGGATTGTTAATAAATAACGATTGTTTTTGCTAGTCTTGGGTAAGGGTCCTACGATATCCATTTAAATTTTTTCGAAAGCTCTTTTTGGAGTGTCAGTGATGCGCATAGGCTGTTTAGTCTCTCTAGCGAGGAGTTTGTTTCTCTGACAGCTCTCACACGTGCAAACGGAATCGGCGATTTGTTTTCACATTCGGGGCCAATAAAAATTCCCACGAATTTTATGACAAAGTTTCGTTACACCAGGGTGTCCAGATGCGACTGATTCATGATATGCCCGAATAATCTTCTCTCTTTCTTCAACAGGTATCTCCTGTCCTATTTCAGAGGTAATATTGAAGTCAAGGGGAACGGAATGGAGTAAATGATCCTTTCGATATTGTAGATAATCTTTTGAATGGAGAATAGTTGGTAAAGATTTTTGGGGATATCAGTGATTTGTCTGGCTGAATATTATCATCACTAGTAGTAGGAATAGTTGCAGAATTTTGATTTTCAAAACTTGATTCTACAGCATTACATTCTATTGAGGTCTCTCCTAAAATGAATCGATTCTCTGATGCAATTCCCTTATTGGTGGCTACTGTAACATCCATCTGAGCCGGAGTCCTCTTCTTGGGACACTTAACCACAGTTTTTAGGTAGGTATATTCAGTGTCGGCGCCACGTTTCACTCCCCTGATCGGGACCTGAAGCGGTGCACCGAAGAAAATACCGTTAGTCAACAGCCTGACGGACCAGAGTGAGTGTGCTGATAATGATGATGTACACGATTCAATTCTACTCTCTTCCTCTGAGATAAGTCTCGTATCAGTGGAAGTATTTCTTCCACTTTGTCAGCCGTAAGATAAGCGTCACTGTCAGTGTCAGTACCAAGAATTGTTGATTCTACATAATTATTTTCCAAACATTCGTCATCAACCTCATTGAAACTTGTAACAATGCTCCCGCGCGCCAGGGACAAAGTACATATTAATTCTTCATATTCATAAAAATTTTGATTGCCACGTTCATCCAGATCCTCATTGAAATCTGAAAGAAATGCTTCGTCTGCGCAGTCGAGTATTTCATTCAATTCTCCGGGATGTAGGGATGTTTCTGTATTTTTGTCTATCAGGTATATTTGGGATTTAGTTAAAAGATTGTCATGGAGGTCAGTAGGGTTTCGAGAGAGAGCATCTGCATTTGAGTTTATTTTACCGGGTTTATACACCATGTTGTAATCATACTCGTTTAAACGAATAGGCCAACGCATCAATTTTGAAGTGGGGTGCTTCGCATTGTGCAACCAGACTAATGGACGATGGTCAGTAACCAGAGTAAACTGGTGGCCATACAGATAAGGCCGAAAATGTTCAACACCAAATAGAATGGCAAGCAACTCCGTTTCAGTTGTGGAGTACTTTATCTCTGAGTCTTTCAGTGTTCGTGAAGCATACGCAATGGGCAGATCATTACCGATGGGTCCCTGACTCAACACTGCGCCAATGGCATAATTCGATCCATCAGTTGTCACGAGAAAAGGTTCAGAGAATTTAGGAAACTGCAGAAGAGGTTCAGAGCAATGGATATTCCGTAATTCTTCGAATGCGTTTTCGGCTGATTTTGTTTTTTCAATAGTCAATGGTTTGGCGAGTTTTGCCATATTGGGGATAAAACGACGATAATAACCGATGAGACCCAAGAATTGTTTAATGTTTTTCCTTGTTTTGGGGATTGGAAAATTCTTGACAGCAGCAACTTTCGTTGCATCAGTTCTCACTCCATTATCTGTGATCTCGTGAAATCTTTAAATCAGTTCACGTCGAAGGAAGTGGCAATTGTCTGGTTGAAGACTTAACCCTGCATTTTGTAAACGTGCCAATAGATTTTTCAACTTATTGGAATGTTCTTCTAATGAACTGGCATAGATAACGATGTCATCCATGTATACAAATAGGTCAACGCCTTGTAATCCAGAAAGAACTTCATCCATCATCCGTTGAATGGTTGCCGGGGTATTTTTCAAACCGAAGAGCATTTTGCTAAATTCAAAGAAACCAAAAGGTGTGGAAAATGTGGTCTTCTGTTTGGATTTTTCATCAAATTCCTATGGATTGAAACCAAAAGGTGTGGAAAATGTGGTCTTCTGTTTGGATTTTTCATCCATAGGAATTTGATGAAACCCTGAGACTAAATCTAACGAGCTAAAATATTTGGCCCCGCCCAGTTGATCCAATATTTCCGTGATCTTTGGAAGTGGATAAGCGTCACTAATCGTCTTTTCATTCAGAGCCCTATAATCAATTACCAGCCGCCAACGAGGTTTTCCTGAGGAATCAGCCTTTTTGGGAACAATCCACACATGTGAATTATAGGGTGATGTTGATAGGGAAATAACATCAGTCTCTAATAAACTCGTGACTTGTTTTTAATCTCTTCTTTGTGTATTGGAGGAAATGGATACTGTTTAGTATTTATGGGAATTTCGTCAGTGGTAAATAAAGTGTGTTTAGCTGCAGAACTTGAGCCTAGTTTATCACCGGGTAAATAAAATTGATAAGGAAATTGGCTAATTACTTGGAGTATGCTAGTTTGTTCTACTTCATTTAATTCTGACAATTTCAAGGCTTTAATCAATTGACAAATTCTTTCTGTGGCGTCTTTGGGTTGTGATTTGAGAGGATTTTTCGATCGCGTTTTATCAGGGATTGGGAGTACAACGTCGAAATCCTCCAAGTGCACAGGAGAAAGAGTGAGAGTAACGTGACTCATTGTGGTATTAATTGCGAAGACTTTTGCAATCCCATCCTTTTGTTGAGCTAAGACTTCATTAAAATAGACTCCAGGGGCTGCATCCACTCTACGTATATACCCAGATCTTTGTCAACATTTTTAATCGGAAGACTGACCAATTTTTTCGTTCGAGGGGGCAATTTGAGTCTAACTTGAGAATCGAAGGAGAAATCACGACTTCCAAGGCGAAGAATACTCGGCAGTTTGTTCTGGAAATTCAAAGTTGCCTGTTGTCTAATAAGAAAATCAATTCCGAGGATTCCTTCCTGTTTAATTGGGAATTTGTTATCCACTACTTGAAATTTAATATCGACATTCTCTATCGAGATAATGACCTCACCAAGAGTTGAAACCATTCCACGTTCAATTCCGGTTACATTGTATTTAATTTTGCCATCGATTTCCAGCTGTGATCTTAATGCTCGTTTTTTGATTAAATTTAATTGAGAGCCCGTTAAAATTAAAAATGTTAAGTTAACCTTTATGCATCCTAAATTTCCTCATTTGATGGTGGGGAGTTTCCCGATCCTCCGGTTTCGATGTTGTACCAGACTCGGTGCGTTCTGCTCGCGCAACTATAACCTCGCCCCGCCTGTCCCTCACCGACGCAGCGCCCGTCGAGTTTAAATGTTTCACATTCGAGTTGTTAAAATCGCAATTTCCCCGACTTTCCTCTCTCTGTTGGTTTGAACGCCTATCCCTTGAATCATTTCCTCGATTCACATGATAATTACGATTGTGATTATCGAATCTCCGGTCAGATTGATACCTACGATCGCGTCCATTATCACTTCCCTGATAATTACGTTCACGTTCACGCTCACGAACGCGATTCTGATTGTGTGCACGATCTGACTCACGGCCGCGTTCTTGGTGACGACTTGAAGAGTAATCCCCGTCCCGACCAGACCGACGTTCATGATCATAATTAGTCAAATACCCGGTATTGTAAACCTCGATCTGGGGTGTCTTCGTCTTTGATGAAATTCGCAAGTGACGAGATCTTTCCATATGCTCCTGTTCTAATTTGATCGCGCTATCGATTGTATCCTTTAACGAATTGGGTTTTTTCTGAGTTAAAAGTCTGGATAAAAGATCATCGCGTAAACCTCGAGTAAAACAAGTGATTGCTGATTTCTTGATATGAACTTGAAATCCGATAACTTCTGTTCCATTGTATTTTTCTTTGGCCGCCTCGAGTCCGTGAGTTAAAACTTGTAGAACGCGAGCTCCGAAAAATTCAACCCCTTCATTTTCTGACTGAGCCAACGATCGTAATTCGTCTGTAACTCGATCAACGTCAAAATAACGCGCAAATGCAGTTTTCAATAAACCCGTTAATTCTGTAATGGTCTCTGATTTCCGACGATTTGCTATTAATAGATCAGCGTGTCCCTCAATTTTCCCCAAAATTATCGCCAATAAATTTTTCTCATCTGACGGTTTAGCTCGCGATTCTGCTATTTTGCATTGTTGAATGAATTTTGTGAGTTTTTCTGTTTTACCATCGAAACGAGGGATAAGATCACCGGCCATTTTCAGTGACAAGTACGAAAGATCAGGAGGAGGGTTTGTGTCCATTTCAACAAGGGATACAGAAGAAGTGTCACTCATGGGGTGTGAAGTATGAGGAGGATTATTTCGAGAAGAGCAATCTGAAAATGTGGGGGACACGAATCGTGTATTTTGAGAAGATTGTTGCAAAACATGATGAACTTGAATATGAGGGGGCTCGACATTTTCGATAGCTAGCGATTCCACGTGAAAAAGTCCAGTACCACTTGGGCGTACATCTGGATTACGATGCGGCATTTTTATAATGAAATATTTGACTTACGTGATTTCTCCAATATCAACACGTAATCATGAACATTTGGGTTAACTTAATGTCTCTTTACAACTGTTTGTAGCTCCCGTTGCACCATGGTCCCAGTAGATGAAGTCTCTGAGCTCGGCCGTCTCCCGTCGGTCCTCTCCGTGGTAGGCTGCTACCCCATGAATCCACCCGGCTGCTCCTGATGTCCTCGGTGTTCGAAATTTTATCTCGTACGTGACTCAATATTTTTCTTTTATCTCTTTTATCGCGAGTAATTTCAATGGCAATGACGATGTACAGTCATCGAAACCACCCTTTCTGGAATTCGCCCAACGCTCCTTAGGGGAAAACCGTACTCAAAGAACCTAGGAGAGAGAGGTGCGAACAGATTTCGGGTCTGTTTACACGATTACTGATTAATTTTCAGTTACTGTCGGTAACAATTAGAAACACTGTTGTAATTCATCGATTTAATTGAATTTTAATTCACCGAAATTTTTGCAATTTGTTTCTAAGTCACCAGTCTGAATGAATTTCGATTTTTAATATTGGTCACTTTAGTTTATACTGTCACTTACAATTTATTTCACCACACTTGCGAGCCGGCACTATATTTTTAAGTTCACTATCTATATTTATTGTCACTGATAATATTTATTGTCCTTTTATTTTAAATTATCCCACCGCTGTCACCAAAATGTTATGTACCAAGCTGGTGGTTTGCTGCTTCAGATGGCGGGTCCGTTGCCCATGGAGTGCTGAGCCACTCTGCTCCACAAGTGCGGGGTTTTTTGAAATAAATATGAAACAGAACACAAGATTTTATATTAAAAACACTGTTGACTGACTATATTTTATTCAATTCCAAAATGTTATGATTTTACAAACAACTTATTAACTCTTAAGATTGGACTTTTAAATTGAATAGAGAACCGCTCTCGAACTTCTCTTATCCACAGAGGTGGTGGATCTGACTCTATGTCTTACTCTAAAAATTAGTCTAACTAGAAAACCGTCCCGAGTGTCCCTCACCGATTTCGATGAACTTGAAATATGTTATTCTCCATGAAAATCTAAGGTATACGTATTTTTTTTTCTGCGGATAAAGATTTTTAGGGGGTGAAACCAACCTCCGAAGTTGACAGGTTTTCAGGACCATTTGAATGTTTCATATATTGGCATTCAAAATTTTAGAACGAAACCAAATGCACGATAATCTTTAAGAAAAATGATGAAAAATGGCGTTTGTTGCATTCGAATAGGGTCAATTCCAAGAAAATCATAGGGGTTCAAATCCAAAAAAATTTTGTGAAAAAAAAATAACGCTCGTATTTTAATAGTATGAATGGCTATTAAACGAGCGAGCAAACGTCAAAAATACGGGTTTTCGCTTTTTTCGAAAAAATGGTGTAGGAGGTAAACCACGCTCGAATTTAACTTAATTCATTACCAGTTGAATATTGGATTTCTTCTTGGGCGATCACAATTCTTGAAGTAAGTAATGAATAATGGTGTTGGTTGGGTTCAAAAAGGGTAAAATGGGGGAGGGCGGAATGGGGCAAAGTGGAACGCTGATGCAAAGTGGAATAACCGTCTTTTTGGGCCACAATATTGATGCGAACTTTTCTTCGTATCTCGGACCGCTTACTCGCAAAATTATAATAAAGGAAAGCGTTGTAACTAATTTTCCCTACCATAAACCCTAAGAGTGTTAATGTCTCATTAACGGCTAGATGTGGGGAAAAAATTTAAAGAAAAAATTGTATGACTAATTTGATGAGGAATGTTTTTAATTTGATTCATTTCTGTCTGTCACCATCAAGATTGTTGATCAATGCATCGGAATGCGCCGACACCTCGCACAAATGCTGGCGCGGTCCGCTTTGCTCTTCCCCTGATAACTCTTGCTCTATCGTAATATGCGAAAAACGATACAAGGCCAGATATGTGTAATACTGCATGTCAGCCGTCTTTGATTTGAAGCATTTCTTCTTATCTGTAATCGTTTATGTGATATGATTGTATAAGCAATGAAATTATATATGGGACATTCCATGTCAACTCAGCCACCCCGGATTTTTTTTTGCCGCATTTCGAACTACTATATATAGACAGTATTCCTGCCAAATTTAATTGCCTCATGATTTTTGTTTCTGAGATAATGACTAGCAAACTTTAAATTTTCAAAAATTCATAACTTTTGAATGGCGCATCCGATTCGAACAAATAAAAAGAGAAAATTTTTGTTTTCGTTCATACTTTCAGGAAAAAAAATACTGCATAGGCGTGAAGAAGCTCCTACACCTATTTTTCGATGAATTTTTAAGTTTTTATTTTTTTTCGGCTCCAGGGCCCTCCGGTATTCGACTGGAATATTTTTTTCTGATACAGGACGTCCATATGTGATGTAAAAAAAATACGCCAGCATGGGAGAAACAACCAGTGCACCGTAGAAAATTTTTGTTTCCTTAATTTTCGTGTTTTTCCGCTTTCGAGGGGAGCTGCCTCGTCTTTATTAAGAAATTGATATTTCACTCCATACCTTTGATGGATATGAGTTAGGAAAGAGATTCATCACGATAAGAAAGAGAAACAATAGTAGTCAAGTAATACGGGTTCTGGCACAACGTTTTTGCCGTCGACCTGGTCGTTGGGGCCCAGTAAGGGGGCAGATGAAAGTGGGTGGATGGGTGGTTGATTAATTCGCGGGGTCGCGGTTTGATTCGCGGTTTGATTCGCGGTTTGATGCGCGGGGTCGCGGTTTAATTCGCGGTTTGATTCGCGGTTTGATTAATTAATTCGCGATTTTTCACTCGAAGTGATGAAAAGGTTAATTAATTCGCAGTTTGATTCGCGGGGTCGCAGTTTAATTCACGGTTTGATTAATTAATTCGCGATTTTTCACTCGAAGTGATGAAAAGGTTAATTAATTCGCAGTTTGATTCGCGGGGTCGCAGTTTAATTCACGGTTTGATTAATTAATTCGCGATTTTTCACTCGAAGTGATGAAAAGGTTAATTAATTCGCAGTTTGATTCGCGGGGTCGCAGTTTAATTCACGGTTTGATTAATTAATTCGCGATTTTTCACTCGAAGTGATGAAAAGGTTAATTAATTCGCAGTTTGATTCGCGGGGTCGCAGTTTAATTCACGGTTTGATTAATTAATTCCCGATTTTTTCCTTCAAAGTGATGAAGGGGTTATTTAATTCGCTGGTTAATCAATTTAACTAGTCAATCCACCCCGCGAGGGGGTGAGTGAAGGGGTTAATTAATTCGCAGGTCGCGCTTTGATTCGCAGGTCGCGCTTTGATTCGCAGATTAATTCCGCAAATCACGGCTAAATTCAAGGATCGATTAATCAATTAATCAATTAGTATACCCNCAGACCCAGGGAAATTCAACAGTGGCTTAATCACATCAGAGGACAATCGAAAGAAATTAATGCATTATTGAAGAGGAGTGCGAGTCATAGTGAGAAAAGACGTTTAACTCACATGTNCGCTTTGATTCGCAGATTAATTCCGCAAATCACGGCTAAATTCAAGGATCGATTAATCAATTAATCAATTAGTATACCCAAACTTCTCAGTACACTGCCGCGAGGGGTGAAAGGGTTAACTAATTTGCTGCTGTAGAAATCATAGAATGGGCTCCTCTTCTTCTTCAAACATTGACACCTGGCTCCACTTGACATGTCTGAAGTTGAGTTNTGAAATTAATAGAGATGAACATCTTATTGAAGAAGAGAAATATTTCAATACAAAAAATGAAATTATTCTTGATTCAACTGATATTAGGCAGTGGTTTGATGAACACATAAGAGAAAAACTTCTAGTGAAACCGGATAAGTTCCAGCAAAGAGAGGATGGAGGTTAGTTGACGTAATTAATTTAGAAGTGAACATAAATAATTATAATCCATTGCGCGGAGGATGCAGCTTCGTTGAACTACCTGAATGGATTAAAAAAAGAAACATGCTGTCGTTAACGTTCAAAATAAAGACGATGCCTACTGCTTTTTATGATCCATTATGGCCGCTCGCTGTAACGTTCGAGATAAGTAACGAACAAACTCATATCCCTCTTTCAGCACTGTCATGAAAAGCTTTGGTAACTTCAATTAAAAGACATTCCCAAGTTCGAGATAATGAACGAATTGTCGATTAATGTATATGGAATCGACAGTGACGAAGAATCAGAGAAAAAATGGATT
Organism: Diachasma alloeum; assembly: GCF_001412515.2. Taxonomy (NCBI): domain Eukaryota; kingdom Metazoa; phylum Arthropoda; class Insecta; order Hymenoptera; family Braconidae; genus Diachasma; species Diachasma alloeum. Next base: position 55,659 of record NW_021681142.1, read on the forward strand.
GTGCCCCTTTATTTGAGCAAAAATCG